>NW_007733318.1:71169-86723 GCF_000696425.1 Galeopterus variegatus | reverse complement strand
GAAAAAGACAAAAAAAAAAAAAAAAGAAAAGAAAAAGATATTTACAGATTGAAATTATGGATGACACTAAAAGGATGAAACTAGATCAAGATAAATTCTATTCAAAGAATCCTCAGGCAGAAGCACACCACCTTGGAAGAGTACACAGTCACCTGTGTGGGAATGGTAACCGTCCATGAGCTTAAGACGGCTCAGTGCACTAAAACTGCTCTAATTCTAACAACACCTCAATGGCTTTGGTAGAAATATAAAGTTCAGAATTAGGTGGGGAAAGAGTTCCCTTCTGCTTTGCTGTGGTCAACACACAACCTAGAATATTATGGTCCATTACTGACCTATACAAATGGCAATAGGTTCCATGGGTTGCATACATAATGGTAATAGGACTAAAGAGTAGTGCATCTAAGGAATGGTAGAAGGAATAGGCAGTGTGCATTCTGTTAGCTGTCTTGAAATATTTCCCTAATGAAAAGAAATCAAAACTAGTCCTTCTTAATAATAGCAAGGGGCTAATATTTATTAATCTCTGATACTACCTGGTTTGCTTAGAAACACATCTCTGTTGGTTGGAGATGTCCAAAGATAGAATGAGCTCTTATAAACTTCAGGCACATACAGTGTCTGGAAAAGGCTTCGTAAGACAGAATTAAAAATGTGAATCACCACTCGAATGATAACACAATAGTGTGTTCAGTCTGAACCAACTCTGAGATGTAAACTAAAGCATATCATAATCTTAATACAGAAAACCATTAATTTTTTAAAAAATTCATTTGTGGCGGAATTGATTTCATTTATCTTTTTGAACAGGTGAAACCCCGGATTCTTCCTTAAATTCATTATTGATCTGAGTAACTCACTGCAGAGATATGTTTGAAGAGTGGCTTCATGGACTTAGGATTTGTTTAAAAATTTACTTTGCACCATTAGGATGACAAAGGAGAAAGTTTTTAAAATTTTTGTTGCTTTTTGGTTTTGTTTTTTGTTTGTTTTAAGCCAGTGAAGAGTAATTTGTGGTAGGGTGTTGGGAGGTGCTGTTGAGGGCCCTGGTTTATGGAGGTCTTAGTCACCACAGAAAATTATTCTTTCTTCCTCAATTTCTACTCAGTTGGGTGGTTTTGTGTGGATGCTTGCTGAGAGGGTACTGTCCATTGCCATTAGTGCTGAATTGTAGGAATTTTGAAGGGAAGTTTTCTCAGCAATCTCCTTAGTACAATGAAACTGTGGGTGATAAGATAAGCTTGCCCAATTTACTTACTTAGGAATTTTATTTTTCAAATTTGTATTATCATTCAAGAAAAAGCATTAGCTATTTCCACGTCTTTCTTTTATATCAGCATTTATTTCAAATTGTAAGAGGTAGAAAACATAGTTAGTAATCCATATTAAGTAATAGTTTGCATTTTTTTCTGAACAATGTTCTCTATTAACAAGAAGTGAAGACAAAGGAAGAAAAAATCCATATTAAGTAACAGTTTGCATTTTTTTCTGAACAATGTTCTCTATTAACAAGAAGTGAAGACAAAGGAAGAAAAAAAGACATATTTGTTACGTGCTGTGCAAGCAAAACAATTTCTAAATAATACCATGTGTGGTGTATTCCAGGAGGTACTGACAGCTCCTTATAAGGCAAATGAACATTTAGGCTAAAGTTTGCAAGCAAAACACACAGCTGATTACAAAATATTGTTTTGTCTCTCAGCAAACTGCAGGGGGCAAGAGAGAGCTTGTGTAAGTGCTAAGAGCCTAGATTTCCCTGGGTGTTATCTTCTCACATGTGTTTTTAAATCTTCCAACTTGTGATTATTATTTTTCAGCACTGAATTAGTGAATCATTTTACATACTGCCATTATGTAAAATAAAATGATACTTTGTTTCTCTGTATTGGCCAATTACTGGGTGGAGAAAATTGGACTCCTGAAAGGCACATGTGTGCATGGTTTGGCAGATCACAGGAAAGCCTTGTAAAATGCTTCCAGATGTTTGATGCAAGAGAGGAAAATGCCAGGAATGAGAAAATTGAGGTGGGTTTCAGCCATTATAAAATCTATTGAACTAAAATCTAAGAAAACAAATAAGATCATAGACATGAAATCGCTCTGGAAGGTCAATAATGATAGAGTTTTACTGTATTATACCAATTTTCTCCTTTCTTAACCCCCCTCTGCCTGTGGCTATTGTAGAAATTATTAAGGAAATTATTGCTAATCTGTAATAAATGATACATTAATTATGAACCAACTCATCTTTTCCACACAAGGGCCACAGGATTGCACGTGGACAAAATCTGGACTGGAGTTTTGTTCAGAGGCCTGACTCCACATCCAATCATCAACTTTCTTGGTGGATTCTGATAAGAACTTTGTTATTCAAAAGTTGAGCCATCATAACTACTGTCTCCTGACTTCAAAGAGCAACCAGAGGGCTTGTCCCTTTCTTGGTAGAAGGTTTCTTAAGCTTGACTACAATAGAGCCAGATAAGTTAAGTGTTGTAAAATTGGCCTTTTTTTAATGCCAGGATAAGTTTTGAATCAGTCCATGTCCAACCATCAAACAAACGGCACTTGGGAAAGGGGTAATTGAGGAGACTTCAATTAAGGGACTATTTACAAAGGCAAACCAAGGGAGGCAATGAAGGATGGTGAGGCACCCCGGGAATAACAATAGTGGGAAAATATCACCCTTAATAAGGGCAAGAGGTAGAACCAGGAAGAGTTGCCCTAACTTGTGAGAGCTGCATCTGTAGAAGGAGGGCTGCTTACTAGGAACTGTAGCCTCAGCAAGAGTAATGTAGATACTGCCAAACAATAGCTTCAGTAGGAGGGAGACTGGGGAATAAATACATTTATTTTTCTTGTTAACTTCCTGTCTGATTATGCTACAATTTGTCTGACCCCAACCAGTTGCCCAAGGAAAGAGAGAGATTGGCTGAAGCAGTCCATGGGGTGCTTGGTCTCCTAGGACACACAGTGGGATGCAGAACATTTCACATGGTAGTCCATTTGTTTTGTGAAATACTCCCCAAAATGATTAGTTTCCATGTTTTTATAGATAAGAATACTGAGGTTCAGAGTGGTTAAACAGTTTTCCCAATTTGAATAAGAATCTTCCTGACTTCAAACTCTGAGTTCTTTCCCCTATACCATGCTGCTACTTCTGCTGCCAGCTCCCCAGCTCCCACCTCCACACATACGTAGCGTTTCCAGTGATGATCTTTAGGGGAGATAATTCATGGACGGAGAAAAACATATTGTTGTATCAACTCTCATCCTTATGGGAATTCTACTTGGTAGATAGCGTTGACCACTGTTTTCAAAAGAGAGACCAGTAGAATCAACAGAAGTAACTAATCAGAACTGGTCAGGTAAGAACGCTCAGTCTTGCTGTTGCCTACCCAGCCCGTTTCTATTACTGCAGATTCTCCAGGATGCATAAAAAATGCAATAGGAATTTGATCCAGAGGTTCTGGGCAAGCCCTGAAATGCCATTCCGAGAACTTGCTGCCATTAGTAAAATGGATTTTGAAGGTACATTGTGAAGGTTGTAGACAGTTAGATCACTACTGAAAAATTATAGATTTATTTAATTTATTCATGTGTTGTGTATGTAATTTAGGTGTCTTATGAACACTTTTTAGCAAGATAAAACAAAATTTCAGTGTTTAAGACTTCACTAAGTGACTCTACAATTTTCTTTTAAGATAATAAAGTTGAGGAGGTCAAAGAATTGAATCTTAAAAAGCAGAGAGGCAAAGTATTGCCAACCTCAGGTGACATACCTTTCATATTTTTTTTTAGCTTTATGCTTTTATTTTTAACCTTTATTGTTAAATAATTTCAGCCTTGCAAAAAAGTTGCAAAACATATTCTTATACCTTAATTGAGATTCCTCAAATGTTAACATGTTGTCCCTCTCACACACACATGCACTTGCACAGACACACTATTATTTTTTTCTGAGACATTTGAGAAGAAGTTTCAGATATAATACAAGTTTCTCCCTTAATATCTCAGTGTCCATTTCATAAAAACAAAATACTCCTGTACACAAGCATGGTTTAATTTTAAAAATCCATAGTAATTCATACTGCAAAAATAATGTACAAAACTTATTCAAAATTTTCAGTTGTTTCAGTAATACCCTTTAGAGCAAGAGAGAAAAAATTCTCGAGTGCAGTATCTAATCAAAATAATAAGGTTCATTTAGTTGTCAAATCTTTTAAGTCTCTTGTCATCTTTTGGAGAATGTACTTCATTTTGCTTTTTTCTGATGTTTTCTCACAATTAAATTTAGATTATGCACTTTTGGCAAGAATACAACAGGAATGGTGTTTTGTCTTTCTCACCGCTTTATACCAAGAGGAACATGATGTATATTTTTCCCATTACAGGTGATGTTAACTTTGATTACTTGTTTCAGGTAGTGTCTGCTGAATTTCTTCATTATGAAGTTTCTGCTTTTTCTTTGTAATTAACAAGTATTTTGTAAGAAGATACCCTGAGATTATACAAGTGTTCCATTTTTCATCAAACATTCACTTACCAGTTTTGGATCCACTTGTGATTTTTTTGCCTCAAACAATTTTTATTATGGTGAATGCCAAATGCTTATTGTTTCATTCAATTATTTTCCTCTCTGTTTACTAGTTGGCATTCTATTGTAAGAAAGAGCTGTTTAATTTTGTATTTATTTATTTATTTATATTCTGTGGATTCATGGATTACTATTTTCTCCAAGGAGTTATAATCTATTACTATCATTATTTGTTTTGATGCTCCAATTGCCTTAAATTTAGGTAGTGAAAATTCCTTCATACTGGTTCCTGAATCCTTTTGACCTGCCCCTGTCATTCTTTGAGCAAGTCTTTATTTTCTACTACAGCAGTATGTCCTTCCCTTGATCAATCTCTGAAATTAATATTTTCCCAAGGATCCTTGAACCTTTTTGTGGTGTTGGTATTTAGAAACCAAGATCTGGATGTTAGGAGGGTGTGTTACTTTTCTGGCAGACTGGACACACACATGTACACTCAACACGTACACATGTGCACATCCTTCTTAAAGTGGTCTTTCTGTGGACAATGAATAGTTTAAGAAACTATGTAGTTCCTTTCTTTAGAAAAGACAGACATTTGGCATTAACACTCTAAGTTACAATCAGAATTTGAAGTTTTCAGCTGCGGTCAATTAGGATGAAGAAAACACAAATGACATACTAAGAGTACAGGCAAGGATTTTTGCTGTCTTGCATTCATTCCATGCCTTGCCTCAAGTACTCCAAATGTTGAAACTTATGTCATCAAAGTACAGATTCAGGTTTAGGTTAAATAGATTTATCTAACTGAAAATATAAGTGTTTGATATGGCGTTCATCTGGCCTCCATGTACAGTCCCAAGACAGAGTCAGGGTCAGCAGGCTCAGGAATCATGTGGGATGCTGTGATTCTGAGCATCCTCACCAACCTCATCAAGGGAATAAGGTGCTGGAATATCTGTTCTGTAACTGGGTCCCATGTTCATTTCCCAAGTGAATTCCAGGTGAGTGTCAACAGTTC
Source organism: Galeopterus variegatus (assembly GCF_000696425.1). Taxonomy (NCBI): domain Eukaryota; kingdom Metazoa; phylum Chordata; class Mammalia; order Dermoptera; family Cynocephalidae; genus Galeopterus; species Galeopterus variegatus. The sequence goes on along the minus strand of NW_007733318.1, from coordinate 81,168 downwards.
CACTTTGTTAAGAAGGTGTCAGCCTCTACCTTTTGCATTCTATTACCCACAATGATTTTTAATTTTGTGCCTGCTTTGAAAAGCAAATGATCACACTCTGCTGGGGAGATTTCAGCTTGTGTGCTCTTTCTAAAGTAAAGAAGTAGAGTAATTATCACTGAGAAGAGGAAAAGAGAGGATATGTCTTTTACATTTTATGCTTTTAGAGAGTGGTGTGTGTGTGTGTGTGTGTTTGTCGGGAAGTTGTATTTGGGAGTGGAGGCGGAGGATGGAGAGAGGAATGGTAATTCTGGTTGTGCCTGTTCATAATTGTGAACCTAGAATTGCTAATAACTCTGAAAATCGTTCGTACATAGGTGGAAGAATCCACGTTGGTGTTAAAAATGTCCAAGCAAAATAGTGCAGAGTATGTGCTAAGATATTTGTCACGAGAGTTTTTGGTAAACCAAGATTATATTGTGAGACAACAAGAGGCTTATAGTCAAGGGTTGAGGCTTATCTTGTTTCTTGAATGGTCTGAAGAAGAGGTGGGGGAGGAGATCAGGTGAAGAGAATCAAATAAAACGATAGAACACGGGTCTCTCCTCTCCTCTCTTTTCCTCTCATCTTTGCCTTCCCTTCCCTTTCCTTCTCTTCCCATCCCTCTTTTTTTATCAACAAGAAATTATCACCAAGTACTATCACTCCTTCCTCCAATCCATAGCTCATATTAAACAAATTCAAATATCTGTGTGTATTAAGAGAGATAGAAATGAGTATACTGAATTTTTTTGTTCTCAAAACTTAAATCTAGCAAATAAGCTATGACATATATAAAATTAGTATAATAAAAGAAAGAACTGACAAGCAATATAGATGTTATACATGGAATCATCCCCACAGACTAATAAAAATATTTACTTTCAGTAAGTCCATTAGAATGAAAATTTAGGAAGGCAGGGCTTATCTTTTTGTTCGGTACTGTGTTGTGCACCCAGTTCCTTGAATAGTTCTAGACATATAGTAGATGCTCAATAAATACTGAATGAATAAATGAATGAAAACATTTATATTCTTTTAACATCGTTTATCTTCTCCTGTATTAGTGCTTTTTTTGTTGCTTATAACAAAATACGTGCAACTGGGTGATTTACAAAGAAAAATAAAATTTATTGCTTACAATTTCTGAGGCTGGGAAGTCCAAGGTCCATCTGGTGGTGGCGACAGTGACCCAGGGGTCTCACATTGCAAGATGGTGGAAGCAGAGAGAGCAGACAGAGAGAAAGGCAGACTCTCCTCTTCTTTTAAAGCCCACAGAACCATGCCCCTGACCACCATTTTTAATCCATTCACTACTGAAGGGTCCTACAATCCAATCACCTCTTCAAGGCTCCACCTTTCAATTACTGTAATAGCATTTCCCACCCTGTTAACAGTCACAGTGGAGGCCAAGTTTCTAATACATAAAATTTGGAGGACACAATTCAAGCTTCAGTGAGTTTTGGGGGGACATAATTCAATCCATTATACCTCCTCTTTTCAAAATTATAGTTGACTTTATTTTCTCTGATCCCTTCCATTCTTTTGCTCACTGCAGCTTCCCTCTGTGGGAACTACTTTCAACAGGGACACCACCCTGCTGCCAAATCCACTTTCCTCATTAAGTCCTTGTTGTACTTTCCTCTTTGCATCAGGTAATTCATGCTTTCTCCACCTTTAACCCTCTCCTCCCTTCACTTTCCTTTCACACTTCCCTTTTCTTGCATCTCCTCTGGTTCTCCTCTTAGCAGTCCGAGTACTCAGTAGTATTGTTCACTTTGTTGTCTTCCTCTGCTCGTGTTTCCAGAAGTTCCTTAGCTACCTTTTCTTTCTTTCTTTTTTTTTTTTGTGCCCCAAATCCCTGGGGTGATCACATCAAAGCTCCATGACTTGGATTACTATCTCTGTGCTTAAAAAAATCTTTTTCAAGGAAGTGAGTGTAGGTGAAAAAAGAAATGTAACCCGTAGACTGAGTCCTGGGACACTTCAACATTTAAGGGACTGAGAAATGAGGATGAATTACCAAAGAAGATGGAGAATTTGTGGCCAGAGATGTTGGAGAAAGTTCAGGTGACTCTAACATCTCAGAAGCCAAGAGAAGAAAGTATTTCAAGGAGCAACATTGAAAGACTATTATCAACGTGGCAGACTGGTGACAATGAATCCATGTTTCCAAACATAGATGTACTATTCTGGTAAATTCACACTATTACAAGTGGTAATAGCATTTTTGTTTCATTTATTATATTTACAAATAGATAGATATGAAGTCAACAGGTTGGGTAAACTGAGTGTGAATGCTGGTTCTGCCTCTTAGGAGCATAACATGGTGGTAAGAGTTGGATTCTGGAGCCATCTGACTTACAAATAGATAGATATGAAGTCAACAGGTTGGGTAAACTGAGTGTGAATACTGGTTCTGCCTCTTAGGAGCATAACATGGTGGTAAGAGTTGGATTCTGGAGCCATCTGACTTGACTTTAACTCTGGATCTTTTTATAAGCAGATGTTGTGATTTTAGACGAATTGTTTACATGCTTTTTATTTCAGTTTCCTAATCCATAAAATGAGGATAATAATAGTACTTCTTTCATAATACTGCTCTAAGGCTTATAAGAAAAAATATATGGAAAGAGCTTAGAAGAGTGAAGTAAACACTCAATGATTATTTTATGACCTAGTGTTTCCTCATTTGTTGAATGGGCATAAGAAATAGTTCCACACTCATAGAGTTATTGTGAAAATTAAACTAAATTATCTATATAAAATGTCTGTGCATGGTAAGCTCTCCATATGCGTTGGCTGTATTACTGTAAAGTATATTCATCAGTTGGTATTGGAATTAAATGACACAGCCACTCAGTTTATCCTTCACTTGAGCACTGCTAGTGGTGATAGGGATGTAAGCATTATACAGATTCAAATTGTTTTATTCTAAGTAATATATTGTTTAATTTATACTCATAACATGCTGTTATGATAGGAAGCATAAGGAGCATTGATGTGCAAGCATTTTCACTGGATCTTAAAGATGCATTCATCTGATCAAAATTCTCATAGAGCACATCAAGGTGTCTCTAGTGCTTTGAAAACCAATGTTAAAAAGAGAAAATTTAGTGATGATTACAACCAATTTGATTTTCATTTTGGAGAAATAAACACTATCCTCACAAGCAATGGGGTGTTACATGCAGAGAAGTGCTTGCAAATGGAGTACAGAAACCAACTTTCTTATCTTACCTTTTAGAAACAAATTAAAAACTAAATAAACAAATTGTTTTTGAAGTACCAAATGCAATCATTCCACACATTAGATGCAGAAAACAGGGTTTAATTCCTAGTTTAATTTCAATCTGAAATCAAATATTAAATAATATGTGTCAATTATTAAATGGGAAAGGCAAAGTTTGTCTAAATGGATTATGAATGCACTAACTTTGTATTATAATGTATCATACTTTACTGATCAAAGATAAAATATTGTTTTTACCTCAATTCACTTTTTATTGTCACAATAAAAAATTGAAAAGTATTTTTAAAGAATCTCTAGGGGTCTTTACAAAATTGTATGTCACTTTGGAACGAGTTCATGAGGGGAAATACTGGGAAAACCTCAATTTAATCAAATATGATAGAGGCAGAACTCAGATCTTAGACCTGGGCTGCTAATTTGGAGGAAAATTTAGAATATAAACCTTTTGAGTTTGAATATAGCAATTAACTGCTAACCCTCTCGCCCTACCCTGTGCTCATCTCCTAGGGAACATCCTCTTCAGGGAAGCCCTAAGTTTGTTTTGTAAAACTCAGTAAAATATGAAATTAATTACAATTTCCCTAGGAGCATAATTTATTCTACAATAAAGGACCTTAAAACTTTAACATGTGTTCCACATAGTTAACATGCTTACCACCTCCCTACCTAGGTTCTTAACATCCTCTTGTTGTCATGAAACAAACACAACCCATAGTTTGTTCCAAAATTTTCTGGTATATTATGTTATAATAATGTCCTTAAATATTTTACAAAATTAGCACATTCAGTGGAATATGCATTTCCACTATCCTAGACTCAAATCCAGGTCCTCGCCCTAATTTTTTGTGGGACATTAGAAAAACATGTTTACTTGACTTTTCTCAACCTCAGTTACTTGGTCTATAAAATAATATATTTTTCTATGTAAAGAAAAAAAGGATGAGAGTGGAAAGGTGGTCAAAGAGATAAATGAATAGATAGAACGAGAGAGGGACCTTGCACGCCCCCTGATGATAATGCATCATGAACCAAGGAACGTGATGAACTCACCCGTCTGTCCCTGAGCTGTAAGCCTCTCTATCTGCCCGTCTCTCCAGCTTTGCTAGCGCTATGCTAGAGCTCATCGGGGCACTTCACACAGTAAGTACCTAACATATGGGGATTACTTTTCTTCTTCAACTCTCTCTGCTCATAACACCACATCACCTTTACCTCTGTGCACAACTCCATTATAGGGGACAAAGATCTACTCTGACCAATGAATTGAAAAATGGGAATAAAAATAATTTCAAATATATGGTAAGTTATTTTTTCTTAATGGTATCATGGGAACAAATTCCATTTTGTCAGTTGGAGGTATCTCTGGAAATATTACTTTCCAGTCAAGCAAGGAAGAAAGAATATGTTTCCATGAAGCCACATAGATATGCTTTTTTTTTTGTTTGTGTGTTTGTTTTTTATCAGCTCTGTGTAGAGGAAGCATTAAACAAAACATCCCCCAACATGTGCACACCACACCCCTCATAAGGTCTAAGCATATTTCCTTGTAGCGATGTTATTAGATATTCCTTGCCTTCCTTCAGTAGCTTTTTCATAATTTGGAAAAGAAGTAAAGCCAAATGGACAGAATATATAGAAACCTCAGACAAAAAATTTCAAAAAGCCTCATGAGTTTAATAAAAATCTTTCTTTTGGACTTTTTGTGTAAAATATTGAGGCAACATTGAATAAAGAGTGTGTTAAATTTCTTTCATGACAAAAACTGTTTCCTGAAAGACTTTTATTATCAAGAGATCCTTTGAGAATTTTTACAGAAGTAGAAGCTGAAATTGGGTTTTCTTTCTTTTTTTTTTTATTGGAGAAAAGGAGGTAGATATGTGTTGATCAGTTTGTAAAGGGCCGTACTTGACGAGACCATGAATGACTGTTTCTTTGGAAATCATAGTGAGAAGTGGAAGGTTAATAGAGAGACTTTTTTTTTTTATTGGAGAAAAGGAGGTAGATATGTGTTGATCAGTTTGTAAAGGGCTGTACTTGGCGAGACCATGAATGACTGTTTCTTTGGAAATCATAGTGAGAAGTGGAAGGTTAATAGAGAGAGGTGCGAGGTCCAACATAGACCACCATCCCTCCAGCCACTCAGGTTCAAAACTTTGATATTCCATTTAACTTGCTCCCTTTTTCGTTCTTTTTTCTCTTTTCCTTCTCCAGTCAGTAGCTACAGCTTGCCGATTTCCATTCTTAGTATTTTTCATGCTAATTCTTTTCAATTACACAGGCACTAACACACATAGACTGCTGTGGACTTAATTGTATCTATCCCTCGCCACCCCCCATTGTACGTTGAAACCCTAAACTCCAATGTAACTGTATTTGGAGATAGGAACTTTATTTAAGTAATTAAGGTTAATGAGGTCCCTAACTCAATAGGATTAGTGTCTTCATAAGAAAACACATCTCAGAGTTTGCTCTCTCTTAATGTGCTCATGCACCAAGAAAAGGCCATGTGAGGACACAGTGAGAAGGTGGCCATCTGCAAACCAGGAAGAGAGCCCTCACCAGAAGCTGAACCCTGCCAGATGTTAATTTTTGGCTTCCCAGCCTCCTGAACTGTTAAAAAAAAATTTTATTGTTTAAGCCACCCAGTCTATGGTATTTGTTATGGCAGCCAGAGCTACAATATTTCAAGCCTAACTACAATATTCCAGAATCAGTGCTATTATATATTATGGCAGATTTCAATAAATCCTAACAAAAGCCCTATAAATGAGTTTTATTGCAGATAAAGGCTTTGATGTTCTAAGACGTTAAGTTATTTCCTCCGAGCACTCAGAACCAAAGATGACAGAATTAAAATTTGAGTTTTTATTTTAAAAGTGTGTTACCTCCGTGCTACTACTGACATTATCAGCCTAGTCCAGGCCCTCCCTGTTTAGTGGCTTACTTGGTTCACAGCATCTCCCTACAGCTATCTGGCACTCTTGTTAATTCTGTACACTTACCAACCTCTAAATCATTCATTTGTTACTTTACTTCCACTGTTCAAGCTCATTTAAAGCATCTCCAGTAGTTCCCAAGACAAATCCCAAATTCTTAACCTGTCTTGTAAGGTGTGTTCAAAGTCTGAGTCCACTTAATTAAAATATATCACCATTTTCTCAATGCTCAAATGTTGAATTTCAACTTTATGTTATCTTGCCAAGAATCTACCACATTCTTTCTTGTCTTTATGATCTTATCTATGGTATTCCCTCTCCTGGAAAACACTTTCCTCTCCCATCCACACACACAAATTCTCCTCATCATCTGAAGCTAAACTCAATCCAAACATAATAGTAAATCTTTGACATAATAAATATTTTATGTCAATTTATCATGATCCCTGTTTAAAATACTTCCAGACTTTTTTGCCGTTTATTTCTTTTCTGCTATTTATTTGTATGCTCTTCCCCAGTTGTCTTATATTTAGAAAATTTTTTTCCAAAAGCAAAAACAAAAACAAATCTCCTTAAATGCATGTTCAAATCTCCAACCAACCAACCAACCAATAAACCTACTGATCAGTAAGTAGTTCCTGAGCACTAGCTGTGATATAAGCTTTGAAAAACTAAAATAGCATTAGGTAAGAATCTTTTCTTCCTCTTTAGTGTATTTCACAGCTAAGCTTAATGTTCCAAAGACACTCAATAAATAGTAGGACAATTTATCAATACATGATGGTATTGCTGTTACACACTCATAAAACCAAAGAATATCCAAGGTAATCTCGTCTTTGCTCACCAGTAACACCAATAAGGGATCATGATTGGAGCAGGTAGTGAATGCATAGAAAGACAGCATGGTGTGATAGAAACCTCATGGACGTTGGACAGACCTGAGATTAAATCATATCTCCCTCCACTTCCTCATTTGGTTCCCTCAGGAAGTTACTTAACTTCTCTATACCATAATTTTCCTATTTAAAACTCCCATCGCAGAGTCTGGCTCACAATAAATTCTTAAAGAAATGTACTCAGAATTCTAATTGTTATTTGTGGCCACTGGAAATCATTAAGTAGAGAACTTTGTTATCCTATCACCCTGGTCTTTCTATATCTGGTGCTGCCTCAACTTCTCCTTGCTTCAGAGATGAACAATATACGTAACTGGTTCTAGAAACATAGCCAGATTCCTGGCCTGGCTTTGAATGTAGCAAAGAGAAAAAAAGAAAGGAGAAGATGTGCTATAACAATAGAATTAGTGAATAGAAATGTTGTATGCAATCACTTTTCACCGTAATCATCACTCCTTTTAGGAAGAAACACATTTGTTGAACTTAAAGAGAAAATGAGGCAGCCAGTCCTACAGATGCATTGCATTGCTTTGGAAAGAATGTAATTACACAAAATACCAGGTATTGATGGATTACCTCTTGGGGTGACACAACGCCTGATTACAGAATCCATCGTTTCACTTAGTAACACCTATTAAACCTATTTTAGGAGTGTTTTGAATCAGAAGATATAATGAAGGATTATAAAGCTGAAAATAATGTCCTATTATTTTTAAAATAAGCAATGAGTACATGTGGACCAAGGTAGTTTTATTATTTCCAATGGGAGGATAATTTGAGCTGATACTTACAGCATTACATTTGGAAAAGTGCGATTTAATTGGTGTGAGGCAGCATAGATTTGTGAAAATAAATCATGTCAAACACATTTGGTGACTGTATAAAATTAAATTGCTGTTGGACTATCGAGAAGAGGAAACAAGTTAATTCAATACAACTGGATTTTTTAAAAAGTTGCCTGGCGACATTCTTTATCATTGTTAAGCATATGGATAGGTTTCCAGTAGGTTTATGGGTAAATAGCAGAGTGGCAACAGACAGTGGGTGCCAGAGTTGAAGATCGAGAAAGAAACATAGCAATTCTTGGAAATGACTGAAAGAGCACAAAATATCAGGAGTGGAGGGCGTTAGAGACAGGCGGATTTAAGGTCACATATTAGTACTGCCAATTAGTGACTTTGTGATGTCACAAACTTTATGAACCTCAATTTTCTCATCTATAAACTAAGGATTATAATAATTTCCTTCCAGCATTGTTAAGAAGAGCAAATTAGATGGTTTTTAAAGAGTGCATCTTGGGGCCTGACATACAGCAGATATCCACATGATTTTTCCCACTAGTTCTAGATGCTTGTGCTATAGTTTGACTGTCACCCCCAAAATTCATATTGAATGTGAGTATTGAGTGTATGTCCCCAATGTGGCAGTATTGAGAACTGAGGTTTTGAATCATGAGGGCTCTATTCTCATGAATGGATAAATCCATTCATGGATTAATGGGTTAATGGATAAATGGGTTATCACCCGGCTTGTGCTATAGTTTGACCGTCACCCCCAAAATTCATATTGAATGTGAGTATTGAGTGTATGTCCCCAATGTGGCAGTATTCAGAACTGAGGTTTTGAATCATGAGGGCTCTACTCTCATGAATGGATAAATCCATTCATGGATTAATGGGTTAATGGATAAATGGGTTATCACCCAGTGGCACTGGTGGTTTTATAAGGAGAGGAAGAGCTCATGTTAGCACACTCTTGTCCCTCTTGCTTTGTGACACCCTGCACCACCTTGGGACTTTACAGAAAGCCCTTCACCAGATGTGCTCTCTGAACCTTGGACTTCTCAGCCTCCAAAACTGTAAGAAATAAATTTCCTTTATTTATCAATTACCCAGTTTCAGGTATTCTGTTGTAAGCAACAGAAAACAGACTAATATATGTTAGCAAAGATTACTTCCCCTAATCGCATAGGACTGTTGGAAGTCTGAGGAAGGAAATACTTCAACATCCTGTCAAGACTTAGAGTAATACCGAGTTTCAAGCTCTGCTATATTCTAAAGCCCTTGGTACCTTATATATTTTTCAAGTGTGTTTTCCTCTCTGTAAACACCTGTTCAGGAGATCAGCACTGCAAAGCCCAGCTTAGTTCTTTGGAAATAAGAAACTTGAGAAACTTGAAAATCATGGAAAAAATCCTAAGATAAAAGCTCCAACAAGGTCGATGAAAGCCTTTTAGGACATGATTTCTGCAGTACGCCGCACTCTGTAGTGAGATATGGCAAGAAGCCTCATGTACTCACTGGATCACTCTCTTCTGTTATAATTCTCTGCCTCATCCTAGCACTACTGGGTTCTTTTCTTGTTGAGTTCATTTTTCATCTTGCTTATTTACTGCCTCCTCTCACATTAATGTAAGTAGGTCCTATGAAAATAAGATTTTTTCTATTTTGTTCACTGCTGTGTGCCAGGAGGTGTTAGCCCTTTCAGTTGCTGGTCCAGAAACAGTTGCTAGCTCATTGGAGGCACCCAAATAAATACTTGTTGAATAAATTTATAACTGATGGTATAGAACAAGAGTTGGTAAACTGGCCCACTGGTCAAGACCTGCCTTCAACCAATTTTTTTTTTTTTTCCTTTTCTTTATAAAAGTTTTTGTACGAGTTTTTATGTATTTTCTATTATTTGTTATAAGCATATTATTATTAAAAATTTTTATTTTTCTTTATGCCCTTTATCCAACCTATCCCTCCCCAACTCCCACCCACCACCCCCCAATCTCCAGTATCCTTAGGTGTGTTTTCCCTTTCTGAAAGTTCAACTTGTTGTTTCGGTCTTTTCTTCCCTCCCTCCCTCCCTTCCTTCCTCCCTCCCTCCCTTCCTCCCTCCCTCCCTCCCT
>NW_007733318.1:53577-70169 GCF_000696425.1 Galeopterus variegatus | reverse complement strand
CTTCCTTCCTTCCTTCCTTCCTTCCTTCCTTCCTTCCTTCCTTCCATCCGTCTTTCTTAATACCCAGTTATAAGTGAAAACATGCAGTATTTCTCTTTTCTTGCCTGGCTTTTACTTAATATAATTTTCTCCAGACTCATCCATGTTTCTCCAAATGGCAGAATTCTGTTCTTTTTTACGGCTGAGTAGTATTCCATTGTGTACATATACCACGTTTGCCTTATCCAGTCATCTGTCTATGGACCCTTACGTTGGCTTCATATTTGGCTATTGTAAATAAAGCTGCAATGAACATGGAAGTGCAGGTATCCCTTCAACATGATGATTTCCATTCTTTTGGATATATGCCCGGTAGTGGGATTGCTGGATTGTATGGTAGTTCTATCTGTAGTTATTTGAGGAACCCCCACACTGTTTTCCATAGTGGCTGTACTAATTTATAGTCCCACATACAGTGTAGAAGTGTTCCCCTTTCCCTGTATCTTCACCAGCATTTGTTGTTCTTGGTCTTTTTAATAATGGTGAGTCTGACTGGGGTGAGATGATATCTCAATGTATTTTTGATTTTCATTTCTCTGATGACTAGTGATGTTGAACATTTTTTCATATACCAGTAGGCTATTTGTATGTCTTCCTTTAAAAAATGTCTATTCATCTCCTTTGCTTGTTTTTAAATTGGATTTTTTTTTTTTTTTACTGTATAGTTGTTTGAGTTTTTTATATATTCTGGATATTAATTCCTTGTCAGATGTATAGTTTGAAAATAGTTTCTCCCATTCCATAGGTTGTTTTTCTGCTCTGTTGATTGTTTCCTTTGCTGTGCAGAAGTTTTTTAATTTGACATAGTCCCATTTGTTTATTTTTTCTTTTGTTACTTGTGCTTTTGGGTCTTATTCAAAAGTTTTTGCCCAGTCCTACTTCCTAGAGTGCTTCCTCCAGTTTCTCCTATGTTTTTCTTTAGTAATTTTATGGTTTGGGGTCTTACATTTAAGTCTTTAATCCATTTTTAGTTGATTTGGGTATATAGTGAAAGGTACAGGTCCAGTTTCATTTTTCTGCATATGGAAGTACAATTTTCCCAGCACCGTTTATTGAAGAGGCAGTCTTTTCCCCAATGCGTGATATATTGCATTTGTCAAAGCTCAGTTGGCTATAATTATGTGGGCTGATTCCCAGGTTTCCTATTCTGTCCCATTGATCTGAGCATCTGTTTTTATGCCAGTACCATGCTATTTTGGCTATGATAGCTTTGTAATATAATTTGAAGTCGAGAAGTGTTATGCCTCCAGCTTTATTTTATTTTATTTTGCTCAGGATTGTTTTGGCTATTCAGGATCTTTCGTAGTTCCATATGAATGTTAGAATTGCTTTTTCTATTTTTGTGAAGAATGACATTGGTATTTTGATGGGGATTGCATTGAATCTGTAGATTGCTTTGGGTAGAATAGACTTTTTCACAATGTTGATTCTTCCCATCCAAGGGCATGGTATGTTTTTTGATCTTTTTCTGTCCTCTTTAATTTCTTTCAGTAGTGATTTGTAGTTCTCATTGTAGAGATCTTTCACCTCCTTGGTTAAATTGATTCCTAGGTATTTTATTTCTTTGGTGACTATTGTAAACGGCTTGCTTTCTTGATTTCTTTTTCTGCTAGTTCATTACTGGAATATAAGAATGCTACTGATTTTAGGGTGTTCATTTTGTATTCTGTAACATTACTAAAATTGATGATCACCTCTATGAGCAACCTGTTTCAAACAGCCTACAAACACCACCATATTCATTCATTTATGTGTTATTATGGCTGCTTTCCTGCTACAATGGCAGAGTACATAGCCTTGTATCCCACAAAGTCTAATTATTTGCTGTCTGGCACTTTAGAAAAAAAAGAATGCCCACCCATTTTAGAACATAGAAATCGATAATGTGATATTATCATCATCATCATAGCAGCTATCACAAAAGTCTTATATAAACCAAATATTTTAGGAGTTTTAATTTGCTTTCTTAACAGCCTTTGCAGGGTGGGTCTTATTTCTGCTATCTCAAAAATGAGAAAACTGACACTCAGAGAAGACATTTTTACAAGGATATAGAGTTGAGTGGTATTTGAGCTCAGATTCACCTCTTGCCCTTTGCCCCCAACCTAACTCCAGAACCTTTGATCTTTATATTACTTTAAGCTTCTAAAATTTTTACCATAGGCATTTTATGTGACCACAAGAAAGTCATTTAAATTTTCAGTGTCTCCATTTCCTTGTCTTTTATGGGTTTAGGGTAGAAATAATTTAAAAAACAAAAACAAACAAACAAACAAAGAACCAAAAATAAAAATGTCCCAGCCTAGTTTTGTAAGTTCAGTTACTGTGAATTTTCACTATTACATTTCTTTTTTGGTTTGCTTGTTTTTAATTGGAGGGATTTTAGAGATGACGTGCATTTTTTAAAATTTACCACTAACATTAAAATTAAAATAAAGGGAATGTTAAGAAACCGAGATGGAGCCATTTCACAGGATGAACTCTGAGAGATTGGGCAATTGGGCTTCAAAGTGGAGTATGAATTTAATGTGGCTAAGTGATGCACTTGGGTAGAAATAGTGCCCAGTCTAAATAAAATTTAAATAGTGCTTAATTAGTTAATATGGCAGAGAAAAAAGATCCGTGTGTACTCCAAGAAGGAACATTTTTTGGTGGGTTCAGTGTGTAGCAGTGATGTAAAGAGCTAAAACACTGTCAGCTTGTGTGCAGAAGGCCATTCTATTAGACCTGGGAAGCAAAACTTTTGAAGGGCACTGATTAAAACACACTAATGCATTTAGTCCAATTCTGGACTCATTAGTTAACACAAAAGATGGGAAGTCTATTCCCAGGAACTAGAAGTGACTGCCATGAGTTTGAAGACGGTTTGGTTAGTGAAGGTAGCAACAAGAGGCAGAGCTGCAGTTGAGCCTCCTGAACTTTTTCCCCCTGGAATGGGACTCCTGCCCTCTCCTGCCTCAGACCCTGGTGCCCCTCCTCTCCTGGGCTGCAGCTCTGTGCTTATCAGATAAGCTCAGTCAGGTCTGCATGACCAGATTCTAACAGAGGCCACTCTCCTATGTAACAATGATGTCTATTACAGCCGTCCTACAGAAGGTACAATTATGCTTGTGTGTGTTTCCCCACTAGAAAGCAAGCTTGGTGAGGTTGGGATCCTTGTCTTATGTACATGGGCATTGCTGGACCCTACACTCCCCTCCTACTGCAAAGAATCTAATTTTTGCCCTTTACTTTCTCCTTCTCTTCCTCTGAATGAGAAAGGGAGGCTAAGTTTAGCTGCATCATTAATTATGAAAGAGACCGGGGAAGGACAAAGATAGAAAATTCAGGCAGCATGTTTATAGAAGAGATTTTATAGGGGAAAGAATGCTGGAGGTGGAGTAGAAAAGGCCACTGGAATTAGAGGAAAAGTGTATGTATGTTAAGCAGCACTGCAGTGGGTTCTGAATGGGGCCTCCTTAACTTCTAAAATATATAAATATATATTTCAGTAGATTTTTTTATTAATTAATTATGACTTTTGAAGTACATTTCTTTAAATGTAATCCCACTCTTGGTCTGGACTGTGTGGTTGTTAGAATTATAAGTATCACATTGGCATCCCCAGTGCCCCAAGAGCGTTAGATTAGTGGAGATTAAAGTATGATTTGAATAAATGAATGAGCAAGAGAGAAAAGAATGGGGTGGTACCAACTAGGGAGTGATCTGAGAGAAGACAGAACTGTGCTCCAATACTCTTCAAAGCAGTCCAGGTTATAGCATAATAGATTAGTTGTGGGAGCCTGAAGCATTGCTCTTTCAGGGTATGTAACTCACCACGACAGGACTAGGGAGTTACTTTTGCTCTAGAATAAGAGACAAAAGCTAAAGCAAACAGGCTAGAAAGTGTGTTTTTCTTTTTCTTTTCTTATTTATTAATTTATTTATTTTTACTATGAAACTACTAGAAGAAATCCTCTCGAAATAAGTTAATCATACAAGAGCAATAAAGTCGACATGAATTAGTGGAAAGTTTACTAATTAATTAGCATTTCCCCAAGCTTAGCATTCAGTTGTTAGAGAGAGTGAAATATACAATGTGTGTCTATCTGGGTCTTTCCTTGAATGCACACAGGAGAGCTGGGGGAATGGGCAGCAGGAGAGAATAACCTACCTGAATAGCCGAGCTTCCACTTTTTCCTGTCAACTGATCTATATTGAACACCAGCTATGAGGGGGCACAGATGATTGCTATGACTGTTTCCTCCAAGGAACTTATAGTGTTGGAAGCAGGGAGGTGTACGTAAACACAGAATTGATTATGAAGCAAATGTTAAGGGCCCCCAAAATACAACACATGTGCCATTGAGTTTCAGAGGAGGGCAAAAGTGCATTTTGTTGGTGACAGGGATGAGGGAGTCCAAGTTTTAGCTGATAGCTAAAATGTCAGTGGACTGAGGGGAGAGGGGAGGAACAGAGTAAGCAGAAGACAAGGGTAGAATGCACAGCACAGTTTTCAGCAGATGATACAGATAAATTAGGTGTGGGAGATGAGACTTGAAGCAGGCTAAAGTCTGGGAAATTGGAGGCAATGGCTGCCTTATCAAAGCCATCAGTGTGTGCAGAAAACCGGGGTGCCTGAGTGGTGTGGGACATTAGAGAGTGATAGGGCCTATGAGAAAATGAAGATTCTAAGATTCAAATATCTGAAAGTCATAGCTTGCAGGCCCCGAATGCCCAGTGTATCCTTTCAGAGCAGGCAGAGCTCAGCTTTCACAACAGTCTTCTGCTATGTTGCAAGGTTGTGACCTTGTTGTCAACAACCCTCCGAATGTCAGAACATCTTCCTAAAAAAGAAAAAGCCTCTTACCCATGCTTCTGGGCTTTCCTGCCTTCCCAGTTTTCCCAGACATAAAGGATCCTCTTAGGGGAAACAAGCAGGAACCTTTGAATGAGGGAGCCCTGCTCAGCATCCTTCCATTTGGGAGCTTCTTTGTCTCATGTCTCCCAGCAGGCATGCAATCAGTCTGCACTCCAAGTGTTTTAAGCGGTGTTCTCATCACTTTAAACTTTTGGATTATTGAAATGTAGGGTTGCTCAAATAAAATTAAGTACTTTAATGATCTTCTCTATAGCCTGGCCTCCACAGCCTACCATGCATCTGTACTCCCCCAGCACTTTCTCTGTTGGTCTAGACTTGCGTATTCAGTCTGCTTTTAGGAAGGGGAGATGTAGAAATTGACCTGACCCTGCAACTTGGCTGATTTATGTCTGCAAAGCCAAATGCTGAGAATGGAGTTGTCCTGCTAGTTCTGAAATCAGAGAATGGGGGGAAATAATCTAAATCCTGCACAGTAAATTAGTGGCAGAGACCTATGCACCTGTTATTGTGGCTATTCACAATTCCTATAACGGCAATTATCCTTATCGCACACACAACAGGGAAACCACAAGGAGAACGGCTCTGACGAACTGCTCTCACAATTCCTATTATCCTTATCGCACACACAACAGGGAAACCACAAGGAGAACGGCTCTGACGAACTGCTCTTTGGTATTGCAGCTTGTAACCCTCTCACAGCTACAATCTGTGGTCTTCTCATAGATTTAACCCTGAGTATTTATTACTGAGAAATTCTTTAACTCATAATTGAACATTTATTTTCTTGGTGATTTATATTTACTTTACCTTTCTTCAGGTTTTCAGCAAGCAGAATAGTTACTGGTTGATGTGTAGCTGATAATTAGGAATGAAAACTCTATTAACCCTATTCTTTGAAGTGTTTTGGGAGAGAAAATAGATTGGTGGATCTGTTGTTTCATCTGCAAGCTGGTATTACTAAGTACAAATGGCTATAAGAATTTAAGAGAACAGAAAGGAATAGGAAAATAAACATAAGAAAAAATATATTTGATTTGATAAGTTTTAAATGATCCATTTGTGGTTTTTTTTTTTTTTTTCCTTTTTTTTTTGTCTTTTTTACTGACCAGTAATGGGATCGCAACCCTCGGTGTCACACCTGCACCAGGGACCGGCAATGGGATTGCAACCTTCAGTGTTGCGCCCACACCGTGCTCAGCCAGTGAGTGGGAACCGGTCTCCACATGGGATCCGAACCCTCGGCGGGAGCGCCGCTGCACTCCCAAGCAGCGCACTCTCCAGTGCGCCACCGGGCCGGCCCTCGTTTGTGGCTTTTAAACAGAAATCAATAATTTTTTTTATTGTATCCTAGTTTGCTAGACTGTTGGTAATAATCTATATTTTAAAGCATCTACTACTTAAAATATAGTTTAAGAATAATTCATAATTTTCCCTTGGTCTTAAGGATTTTCTCCAGTGATAATGTCCATACACATATTGTTCATGAAATTTGCCCTATAACCTCTATGGTGTCAATGGGACTAACAATGGTGTGTCCTCTCTACAAATCTTCCAGGAATTTCCTCTCTATTTCTGGAAACTTCTTACCATTCCTAGTCCAGGTCTTTCTCATGAGGATTGCAGTGAAGTTGCTGTAAGAATTGGCAAACTCTCAACCCGACCCAATACTGCATAGTTTCCCTTTGGAGAAATCAGAAGGCCACTAAAGTGTAGCAGGGTCCCATGGAGGGTTTCAGTTTATGATGTGCAGATTAACATTTCTCTCAGGACTAGGTAGGACACATATCACCTCTGTTTCATGTGACATTCTTTGCCCACTTTGATTTATAGTTGAGCTGAATGTATCATTGGAAAACACTGTTTATAGTTTCTATAGCTTGTAAGATCCCAGAGAGATATTAAAGATAAACAACCAACCAAGACTTTCAATGGGGCAAGCAGATGGGAAAGGTGGTAGGAAAAAAAACCATGGATATGTCAAGTAGATACTGAGCTTTCAGAAATAAGAATAGGAAGGACTCCCAGGCCCGAAGTAATCAAAAATATTTGATTCAGGAGCTTATAGCTTGTACTCAACAACCCAAATCCAGTATTGCTAAGATTTGGAATAGATACATAAGCCTAATTTATTGTAGTCTGCAAATTCTTAAATTTTAGGTAAAGTATCAGGACCTCATGGGTAGAATGAGAATCCAAATGAACAGGGTAAGTTAAGAGCTCACACTCCAAGCTTCACTCTAAGGGCCAGGGTTGTAATCCTAGTCCTGCTACTTATTAGGTATGTGATTTGAAACAAGTTATTTTGTCACTCTATGCTTCAGAGTGTTTTGTTAATAATATAACCTAACTCAAATAATATTTTTCTAATTAATCCATGTGAAGTGTTTTATGCAATTGCTCAGCATATGTTAAGTGCTCAAATCTTAATAATTAGTATAAAGGCAAGATGGAGAGATGTCCATGGTAACAAAATGGTTCAAAGGGAAGGGGATGATGAAAGAAACCACAGGGGAAGTGAAGGGCAGGGCAAGGAGAATTTGAGATGAAATGTATAAGAGTTGGGAATAATGGGAAGGACTGGGGCGGCACTTCATAATGAGAAATATTAGTTTCTATTTCATAACTTCCATTTATGCAAATCAAGCTAATACATCCTGGCCAAAAGCAATGGGCTAATATGGTCAATGTGGAACTTGGCAAATTCTCCTGGTTAACCTACTAAACCCAGGGGAGAATATGCTATTGATGGATTTGTAGTCTAAGCAATAGGGCACCATATGATCCAACAAGGAAGGACTCCAGCAAGACCAGAGGCTATAATTCTATGAGTCATTGTAAACATAATGAGTACATTTAAGTTCTCAATAGTAATCCTTATATATAAAATCCCCTGTTTTGAGGTTTGCAACCAGTTTTGTAGACTTTTCCCATTACCTTTCCATTTTACTAACTGGCCAATTGCCCAAGAGAGCAGAAGTGGCCTCAATCAAGATGGAAAATAAAGGCTTGGATCCTTGGCGAGCAGAGTGCTTACACTTCTGTTCAATTTTTTATTCAGGGATTTTTCTTTCCTTTCCCAATGATAACTGCCAGAAAAATGGGATCACACCATCACAGCCATGTTTAAGACAACAAGTTTAGGAGAATTAAAATTTCAACTCATTATAGGAACAAGAGAAGAAATAGATAATTGTCTGTGTGTGAACAAAGCAGCCAGGGATCCAATCATTGAAGTCAGACTGATAACCAACCATTCAGCTAGAAGACCTCCCTGTGATAACTCAGAGGCAGATGCTGCAGCTTAATGAAGGGACCAACTGTTTGCAAAACCAAGGGCAGATGGAGGAATCAGATGAGAAAGGGTTTAGCTAGAGTTGTGAAGGGAAAACAGTGCTTAAAAAATCCAAGCCAAAGTTAATGGTCAGAGAAGGGGCATGAAGCTGTGTAACTGCAGGAGGCCAGGAAATGAAATACTTTTAAAAAATTGTATTTTGTAAATCTGTCCTTTGAACAGGAAAATAAATGACGTAAGAGGTTTTGGGGAACAAGGGAATAATGGTGATTCCACCAAAATAACTATAAGCCTTGCCAACTCCCCCCTTAAATCTGAGCACTTCTGAATAAATAAGACTGGAAAGACTTGACTTCTAGGCTCACTGCCTAATGAAATAAATGATCTATCCCCCTACACTCCTTTCCCCCATTAATAGTTCCCCTCTTCTCACTGGGAAATAGAACATCAATGTTTAGTAAGCAATGGAACAAATATAATGAGAAAGAATCTGTAAGCATTTGAGAATAGAGAAATAATGATCAGCAAGCCAAACTGCAAGTGTGTAAGAGAGAAACCATGCAATGTTCACTTGATAGCTGTTTCTTCTCCCAATCAAATGACAGCAACCCTGGTTGGGAAAGTCAGCAGCTGTTATATAGGAAACAGCTCTATTTATTTTTAGACATAGATAGCCCCAGTTCTCTGTTACCCTCCAAGCACTCTACATATGGTACATTAATTAACACCAACTTGGAGTAGAAATTATGCTAAACATGGGGTGAGGAGAAATCTACCAATCTTAAAAAAAAAAAAAAGGAAAAGAATCTTCACAGTGATGATTAAAATTTTTCATGAGGAGTAAAGCCTCCTTACATTCCTTTCTATGCATATATGAGGGAACTTCAAAAAGTTCATTGAGGTGTGCCAACACCCCGGGCCCACACCTGAGCCCCAGAGAGGACTGCCCTCAGCCCAACCACAAGCCAAGGTGAGCACAATCCCATGCACCACTGCCCTGGGCCTAGACCCAAGCCCTGGAGAGGATCACTCAAAGCCTGACCAGGAGACAAGTTGAGCACCTTCCCACATGCCACTGCTGGAGGCCCACACTGAAGCCCCAGAGAGGCCCACCCACAGCCCATGCAGGAGCCGAGGTGGTCTACAACAGCCACTGCCATACATAACTGCCACCTCAAAGATGGCTCACCACCGCAGTAGCAACCAGGGTCAACCTACAGGCAGCCCACTGCACACTCGACTACACTGATAGAAGAAGAGTCACCAGCAGAGCATACAAATAGAGGAGGAAATCTTTCTCATCACAGCCCACTCCAGAGTAATAGAAGAAACAAGTACCTACCAGATGCCCAGAGTAATAGAAGAAACAAGCACCCTACCAGATGCCCAGAGTAATAAAAGAAACAAGTACCCACCAGATGAAAAAATACTAGAACTACAAATAAACAAGAAAATATGACACCACTGAAGGAATACAATAATTCTCAAGTACCAGACACAATAGGGCAAGAAAACCTTGAAATGTCTGATAAGAAATTCCGAGTGAGGATCTTAAGAAAACTCAAAGAGATAAGAGAAGACGCAATCAGACAACACAATGAAACAAGAAAAAAATACCCAAGATATGAAGGAGGAAATATATGAAGAAATTAATACCTTAAAAAAGAATGTAGCAGAACTCCTAGAACTGAAGGATTTACTCAGTGAAATAAAAACACAACAGAGAGCTTGAGCAGCAGGCTATAGAGAACAGAAGAAAGAATTTCAGATCTTGAAGATGGTCATTTTGAAATAACCCATGCAGATAAAAAAAAAAGAAAAAAAGAATTTTTAAAAAAAGAAGAAACTCTGAGTGAGCTAGCAGACAACCTCAAGTGCACAAACATCTGTTCATGGGTATTCCAGAAGGGGAGGAGAAAGGAAAAGGCACTGAAAACATATTCAAGGAAACAATAACAAAACTTTCGAGATACAGGAAGAGACACAGACCTTCAGATCCAGGAAGCACAAAGATCCCCAAACAGATTCAATCCAAAAAGATTCTCTCAGAGACACATTATAGCCAAACTGGCAAAGCTCAAAGACAAAGAGGGAATTCTAAAAGCAGCAAGAGAAAAGCATCAAGTCATCTATAAGGGAACCCCCATCAGACTAACAGCAGACTTCTCAATTGAAACCCCACAGGCTAGAAGAAAATGGGATGATATATACAAAATATTAAAAGAAAAATATTGCCAGCCAAGAACACTATACCCAGCAAGGTTATCCTTCAGAAATGAGGGAGAAATAGTGTATTTCCCTGACACACACACACACACACACACACACACACACACAAATTGTGGGAGTTCACTACCACATGACTAGCACTACAAGAAATTCTCAAAGGAGTCCTGCATCCAGAATCTGAAAAATGATAATCACTATCACAGATACGCAAGAAAGAGTAAAATCTGCCATTAAGAGGAAAATGCAGTAACAACTCTAAATGTAAATGGATTAAACTCCTCATTCAAAAGACACAGGCTGATTGACTGGATTTAAAAGCTATACCCAACCATATTCTGTCTTCAAGAGACACTACTAAGCAGTAAAGACACACACAGACTGAAAGTGAAGGGATGGAAAGATATACCATGCAGATGGAAACCAAAAATGATTAGGAGTAACAATTATTACATCAGATAAAATAGACTTTAAACCAAAAACCATAAAAACAGACAAAGAATGCCATTATATAATGACAAAAAGATCTATCCAGTTAGAAGACATAACAATCATAAATATGTATACACCCTATACTGGAGAACACAGATATGTAAAGCAAACACTGTTAAACCTGAAAAAAAAGAGATTGACCCTAATATAATAATAGTGGGTGACCTCAATACCCTTCTCTCAGCATTGGATAGATCTTTCAGGCAACAAATCAACACAGAAACACAGGATTTAAACTATACCTTAGACCAATTGGACCTGGCAGATATCTGCAGAATATTTCATCCAATAACTACAGAATATACATTCTTCTCATCAGCACATGGAACATCCTACAGGATAGACCACATGTTAGGTCACAAATCAAGTCTCAACAGATTTTTAAAAAATCTTAATCATTCCAAGTATCTTTTCAGACCACAATGGATTAAAACTAAAAATCAATAACAAGTGAAACTCTGGAAGATATACAAGTGCATGGAAACTAAACAACAAGCTCCTGAATGACCTACGGGTCCAAGAAGAAATTAAACAAGAAACAAAAAAATTCTTGAAACTAACAAAAATAAAGATACATCATACCAAAACCTGTGGGATACTGCAAAAGCAGTACTAAGAGAAAAGTTTATTTCAATAAACACTTACATCAAAAGAATAGAAAAGCTTCAAATAAACAACATAATGGCATGCCTCAAAGAACTAGAAAAACAACAATCCAATCCTAAAAGTAGTAGATGGAAAGAAATAATTAAGTTCAGAGCAGAACCAAATGATTCAGAGGCCCTCCAAAATGATACAAAACATAAGTGACACTCGAGGAAGTAGGATTGAATGAAGAATTCATGAATAATACCCCAAAAGCACAAACAACAAAGAAAAAATAAACAAATGGGATTATATCAAACTAAAAAGTTTCTGCACGGCAAAGGAAAAAATCAACAGAGCAGAAAGATAGCCTACAAAATGGGAGGAAATATTTGCAAACTCTACATCTGACAAGGCATTAACATCCAGAATATATAAGGAACTTAAACAACTATATAGCAATAATGACAACAAAAAAATCCAGCTTAAAATGTGCAAAGGAGATGAATAGTCTTTTTTCACAGGAAGATATACAAATGGCCAACAGACACATGAAAAAATGCTCAGTGTAACTAAACATCAGGGAAGTGCATATCAAAACCACATTGTGATATCATCTCACCACAGTTAGACTGGCCATTGTTAAAGAGAATAAAAAATGCTGGCAAGGATGCAGAGAAAGTTGAGCTCTTCTACACTGTTGGTGGGACTGCAAATTAGCACAGCCATTATGGAAAACAGTATGGAGGTTTCTCAAATACAAACAGAACTACCATGTGATCCAGTGATCCCACTACTGGGTATATATCTAAAGGAATGGAAATCATCATGTCAAAGGGACACCTACACTCCAATGTTCATCACAGCTCTACCTAAAATAGCCAAAATATGGAACCAACCTAAATTTCCATCAACACACAACTGGATAAGGAAAATGTGGTATATACACAATGGAATACTACTCAGCCATAAAAAAAAAAGAAATTCTGCCATTTGCAGCAACGTGGATGAGCCTGGAGAAAATTATCTTAAGTGACATAAGCCAGACACAGAAAGAGAAATATTACATGTTCTCAGTCATAACTGGGTGCTAAGAAAGAAGGAAAGAAAGAAAGATAGATAGAAAGAAAAAGAGAGCAAGAAAGAGAGAAAGAAAGAAAGAAGACAAGACCACAATAATTCAGAAAGGGAGAACAAAGCTAAGGATATTAGACATGGTGGGGAAGGAGGTTGGGGGGTTTGTGAGTGATAGGTCAGGTGGAGGGCGTGGGGAAAGTTTACAATTTGTAATGAATATGCTAATAATAATAAATAAATAAAAATAAACATACAATAATTTTTAAAAAGTCCATTGAAAGATTTGTATTATCTTCTAATTATATTTTTCTGCAAAGTTTTTGAATAACTCTTACAGAGCTTAATAAATTTCCCAGTAAAACTAGACTCCATCCTGGGCCTTTTCTCTCAGATCACTAGGATTTATTCAGTCAGTCATCCTTCCCTGCCTCCCTCCCTCTTTCTCTTTCTTTTTTCACTTCATTCCTCTTCATCCTCAATGAAGACATTGAAGCGCAATGGAAGGCACAGGAATTTTGAAGTTGGCCAACTTCAGCTTGATTACCAGCACTAAAATGTGTTACTTGTGTGAACTCGGATGAGATGACTAATGTTTCTAGTTCTTGATTTATTTCCATTAGATGGAAATACTAACGCCTATTCAGGTGTGAAGACTAGGAGAATGCGTGTCAGCTATCTGGCATCCATTAGCAATCTCTTTGTTTCCCTGACACCACTTTTCAGCCTCTCTGAAGGTGACAAGAAGGAACAAGGAACATATTTACCCTGCTTATAGAATCAGTAGTATATGGGGTCTGAGAAAAAAAGCAGCCACTATTTGAGAGTGATACAAGGGAGTCAAGAGTCATTGAAGGGCAGCCAATAAGCTAAAAGTTAAATGTGGGTTGAATAAATTAATAAATAAATAATAGCTATTATCACATTTCTTTCAAATGTCAACTGTATGACAAGATTAAAGAGAACAAAATAAATTCTTTCATTCAGGGAGCACACAGGATCTCTTGGTCTTGTGCTTAATGTCCCCAGATAGTTACAATACACTTTAACAAATTCACAGAGATGTGTTCTGGGTGTATGGAAACACAGAAAATGATCAAATAACTCTTCCAGGGTAGTTTAGAGCCCTAGGATAGGTCAGGGAAGGTTTCTTAGAGAAGAGGATGATTTAAAGATAAATAAGTAACTTCAGGAAGTCAGTTTAGCAGAGACCACAGCATGGGTAAAGTCCGAGAGGCATAAGAGATCATCACGGGTAGTAGGCTGAGCCTAAAAATCGTGGCTGCCTCTTTTACCAATGTTGTATCTGAAAACAAAGGCTTGGGGTGAATCCCTTCATATGTGTATCTGCCTATGCACCTGTGTGAGTATGTGTCTCAGTCTTTCCCGTGGGACCCTTTCTCTTCTAATACCAATACACTATTTTAGACATGTTTTTTTGTAAAGTGAGTTTTCTTCTTCCTGAAAGAGCTACCACTAAGTCAAAGAGTAAGTTGATATGTTGAATTGTGTTCTGGTGCCACCAGTAGGTATACATTCATTGCATGTGTGTGTTATCATTCTGGATGAATCAGCCCTAAAAACCAAGGCACACACACACATGCAGGTACCAGTGAGTCTTACAGATTTCACTAAAACCCTCCCTTTTACATATAGCCGTAGATAGAGGAAGAATCCACAAGAGCTCTTGAAGTACTGATTTATATCATTGTGTTCCCAGCACCTAGCTCAGCATCTGGCATAGAGTATGGCCTTAAAAACCATTTGATGGGGGATGGCCCTGTGGCTCATGTGCTGATAGAGTTGAGGCTGCAGGTTCAGATCCTATATAGGGATGGCCGGTGTACTCACTAACTGAGCATGGTGCAGACCACACCAAGCCAGGGGTTATGGTCCCCTTACCGGTCAAAAAAAAAAAAAAGATTTGATGGTATTCTTTTCAACCTTCACTAGAGAACGTAAAGATCAGATAATTATGAGAAATCATTCAGCAATACTGTAATGGCATATAAGAATGCTGGCTTAGAGTATGGTGTGATTTGTAGATTTCAAAAGTTTTGAACATATGTTGACTTATTAGATCCCATAAACAAATAACCAAGTTATATGGGATGTTTGTCAACTCTGCTTTATCTAGCAAAAATAGTCTCTCAATTACTAAGTGACAGAGTCAAGGCCACAAGATAATGAAGTTTTGAACATATGTTGACTTATTAGATCCCATAAACAAATAACCAAGTTATATGGGATGCTTGTCAACTCTGCTTTATCTAGCAAAAATAGTCTCTCAATTGCTAAGTGACAGAGTCAAGGCCACAAGATAATGCTTGACAGAGCTGGGACTAGATCTCTACTTTTCTGGTTGTTGGTTCAGTGCTAGAATAAAGATCTGCAAAAGGCATTGTGCTTTAGCAACAAGAAAACCAGGACTAATTTTGTCATCTTCAGAGAGGTGGGTTCTTAATATGGGGTAGTTGGAGGAGAGTGAATCTTAGAGCCAGGCGCAACTGGGCCCAAATCTCATCTCTGGTGACTTGAGTTGTGTGAACTTGGGCAAGTTAGCACACTCTGTGAGGCTCAGTTTCTTCATCTGCATTAAGGGTGCAAGTACAACCAATGCATGAGGCTCTAACATAGGGTTATGCAAGCTAATATGTATAGACTTGGCACTCATAATTGGTTGGTACTAATTATTATCACTAGATGCACCATGTTTTGGTAGCAGTTAGTCTGTGACAGAGCTACAATAACAAATGGTGAGAATGAGGTTTTTCTCACTTGTTAGTGTACGAGTGAGTTTTGTTGCTTACAACAGAATACTTGAAACTGGGTACTTTATAAGGAAAGGAAATTTATTTCTTACAGTTTTGGAGGCTGGGAAGTCTAAGGTTGAGAGAGCACGTCTGGGAGTAGCTTCTCCCCACTTGGGGCCTCTGCAGAGTCTCGATATGGTGCAGGGTACCACATGGCTAGAGGGGCAAGAGCGTGCTGATGTGTTCTCTTCCTCTCTTTATAAAGCCACCAGTGCCACTCCCGAGATAACCCACTCATCCATTAACCCACTAATCAATTAATCCACGAATGGGTTAATACATTCATGAGGTCAGAGCCTTCATGATCTGATCACCTCTTAAAGGCCCTACCTTTCAAATACCATAGTGGGGATTAAGCTTCAACTTGAGCTTTGGAGGGGACACATTCAATCCATGGCGTCAAATACACCCTGGGCACTTCTACTCTCTGTGCCTTGGCACAGTTAAGAATGCCGTTGGAGAAAAAGGACATTAAACTGTAGAACACATTTTACCTTTCTTATGGTTTGTGTTGAGTTGAAGAGAAGGAAAAGAAAGCATAAAACAGGACTTGGGATGATGGGGACACTAATGAGAATGACACTAGGCCCAAAGGTACAAAACCGATGGAACAGTGACCTAAGGGGGAATGAGATTGCAGCCTTCAGGTGTTTATCAGGAAGGTGTGTGGCATTCTGCCACACTCAGAGACCTTTCACACCATGCAGGTTATGCTGAAATTAAGATTTAGGAAGACTCTCATGGCCCTGAGACTGGTTGGACGTGTGAATTCAGAAGTGTCAGCTGAGGTGTCAAGCAGTAACACATGGGCCGTCAAAAACTATTTTTCTCTTAAGGACGTACCTTGGGAAGGAGATGTCATTTAAATTTTTTTTCTAAATTTCTGTTTTGCTCCCATGTCTTATGCCCCTGACGATAGGCTGTCAATTAATGAGCATGGTTCTTACTAGATAGAAGAAAGGCATGGAGTTAGTACTTCTCCAAGGACACGTTTTCATTACCAATGACAAAGATACTGATTGTCTTCAGATTCATTATGTCTCCAAACTAAAATGTAGATAAAGATCATCACAGTTGAGTGTAAGTGAAACCAGAAAAGTAAAATAGAATCTGTTTAATAATAATAGGATATTTTCTATGGGGCTTTATTCTGATTTTTTAGTTTAAGGGCATGAAGGAGAAATCAGTTTATAGACCCAGAGAATCATTG
>NW_007733318.1:50569-52919 GCF_000696425.1 Galeopterus variegatus | reverse complement strand
TACCCAAAATGACCATGTTCATGGTTCCAAAGATGTTATATAAAGCCAAGTAGATATCCCTATCCTTTCTGGGAAACCTCAGTCTCGCAAGGGATCTGACAGACTTTGAGCTAGAAAAGATGTACCAATTTTACACTTGTTATCAGTGAGGCCCAGAACAGCTAAGTAACTGTACCACAGTGACACAGGGAATAATATATGGTGCAGGAGGACCTGGGGCTTCTGGCTTTCTGCTGCTGAGTTCTTTCCATTCTGTCATGTGATATCATTTAAATATGAGCCGACTAGAGTTCACAAAATTAGTTCCTCTTCATTTGCATGAAGTAGCTGAACTTCTAAAGAAATTTTATTTGCAAAAGTCAACATAGTTCTTTTAGGCAGCTTGTCCATAACTGCTGTGGGTTAGGGTAGGGATGTGCATTCACAGGCCTCTGTCAGACAGGTGTTCCCATAGCTGTTAGCAGGTTCAACCTTCTTGCCTCTAGCCTCTTTTCAGCTGCCTTGTCACTCGGCCCTGTGAAGCCTTATTGAAACCTGAGGCTAACGGAAAAATTTTGCCTTTATTTAAAATTTTGATATTATGTTCATTGTGGATTTTTGCATCAATTTTTATTTTTAAAAATATTACATTAAGATATTATTAGTCTTAGTGACTGAAGTTTTTTTTTATTTGTTTGTCTGTTTATGTAATTCATTAAATTTTGTGCCCTGAGTTCTGTTCTAGATTGGAATGAATTCCATGCTTCTCCAGACTTGCTGTATCCTCTGGTTTCTCTGTGTCAAAATTCAGATAATAATTGGAACATTTGACTCATTTTCTAGGTGGAACTAACCCACACATCTAGATACAGTTTGCATTAAGAAATGGACTCCTGCAGCCACTCACAAGGGCAAGGATTTTGTGTGTTTTGTTCTCTGATGTAGCCACAGAAATTAGTACATTTAGATTGTAGAAGTACAATTAATATTCATTGGTCAAATAAATAAATGCAGCAAAATTTTACAGTTCTTAGTGTTTATGACCTGATAATATCTTATTTAAGTTCTCTCCAACAGAGTCTCATAGACCCACAACCAATTTCTGGCAGGTCTTTGAGAACTGAATGCTCTGTTTTGGCTGGCCACTAGAGTATTCTAAGTAGATAGAGAGAACAATGGTGTTTTTCAAACAAGCCACTTTTAATGTTTTAACTGAAGAACAGTTCAGATGTTTTTGTGACTGCTTTCCGAAATCTTCACTTTCTAATCATCCTTAAACTTTAGAACATTTTATTTTTGGTCCAAGGTTTTTTCTATTCATCATCCCTGCCTCATTTCAGGTACAATTCAGGTTCTGCTGCTATGTTAGCGTCTGCAGTTAAGTTCATGTGCTGCCCCTTGCTCACTGGGTAGTCTTGTCTGTTGCTTCATGTTTCTGGACATAAAATTCTTCATTTGTTAGTTGAAAATAATAATAGCCACCAAAAACAGCTTGATAAGGATTAAATAAGAATGTATGAGAATGGACATTACAAGTTGTAAAGATAACTCAAATTTAAGAGTGAATAATTACTACTTCCATGAAAAAGCAAAAACTTCCGATTTGTACTTACACATAAACAAATTGGGGGTCAAAAAGAGAAGACACATGATTATAAGTCCCAAATGTTGAATTGTGTTCTTAGGTGTTCTTGACTGATATTGGGCTCAACTGGGCTTTTCCTTCTTACATTGACTGACCTAGAAAGAAGATTCATGAATGCAAGAGGCTCTCTGGGAATAACTTCATGGGGTGGACGGCACTGTCTGATTCTCTTACTCTCTTATCCAGATCCAGCCTTCTCAGATGCTACGGTTGGAGATTTCCCCTCCATCCATCGCTGAAAGCAACAAATGCCTCCAGGGTTCCCCAAATCATGCCGTGGTATTTCTGCCTCTTACATTATCACCAGCAATTAATATTCTGCGGTCAGGTTTTAGCTGACAGTTCAGGTGATTATTTGCCAAGCAGCAAAGTCTCCAGCTTTGTTCTACTGTAGTTCTACTGGATTTTGCAGGGTTAACAGGAAGGAAATCTTTTTGTCCTCCCCTCCTCCCCAATTCTGCAATGCTGGCAGATGAGACTTGAAAGTGAGCAAGAAGCATAGATAGTGAGAGAAAGAAGGTATCATATTCACATAGGAATTTTTCCCCCAGACTGACTGACTTTTGAGTTTCAGGTAAGTCATTGACCACAGGCAACCCAGAGTAGCCTGCATTTTTCTGGATGCCTTTGAAGGGACGGTTGCTTATGGGTAAGGCAGCGGCTTTGGAAGCCATAGATTGGGGAGTCCTAGGCAGCAGTAGGCCTTGGCAATGTACCCCAGGTCAC
>NW_007733318.1:49243-49854 GCF_000696425.1 Galeopterus variegatus | reverse complement strand
ACTCAAGTGGCATTTCTCAATGGCACTTGTCTGCAGTCATTCTGCTTTGTCTGGTTATCATATGAAGATGGGGAGGAAGTTTCACACAACAGTATCACGAGGCAGGTCTTGTTATTATCCCCATTTTACAGACGTGACTACTGAGGCACAGCAAGGTTAATTGCCTTGTCCAAGACCTTATCGTCAGTAAATAGCAGAGCTACATTTTGAATGCCATCTATTCCATCACAGCTGGAAATAGAAATTTCCTATGTTGTGATTTTACAAGTGTTGTTAAGTGTGTAGCAGCCATTGTTAATACCTCTTTTCTGATCCTGGTTTTACAGCTTTCCTGTTTATTCTGTCAGCTCCCCAATATTCTATCAATGCGTTCTTAAATCAAGCAGATTTTGTTTTTATTCCTTGCACTTATAAAACATAACTGATATGAAATATTATAGTCACCACTCTTTTGAAAATTACATTCTTGAATTTGGAGCTGTAGCAAGGGGTTCATTTTTCTGGATTTTGGAAGCAGTATAGTATTGAATACACAGGCTCTGAGAGTAGACTGCTTGGATTTGATTCCAGGCTCTGCCATGTATTAGTTGTGTGACTTAGGCAAGTCAGGT
>NW_007733318.1:44481-49107 GCF_000696425.1 Galeopterus variegatus | reverse complement strand
TTAAAAGATAATACAAATCTTTCTAAGAACTTTGCAAAGACCTCTCTGATATCCTATCTATCTATAGGGATACATATATCTATACACACACACACACACACACACACACACACACATTTATTATGGGACTTGGCTCACACAATTATGGAAGCCAGGAAGTCCCAAGATCTGCAATTTGCTGCAAGTTGGAGAAACAGGAAAGCCTGTGGTATAATGCAGTTCAAATCCAAAGGTCTGAGAGCTGAAAGGAAAGGGCATGGTCCTTGGACCAAGCACGTCCAAAGGCCCACGGACCAGCAACATTGATGTCTGAGGCATAAGATAGATGTCTAAAGTCCAACAGAGAGTGAGAGTGAATTCTCCCTTCCTCTGCCTTTTTGTTCTATCTGGGCTCTCAACCGATTGAATGATGCCTGCCTAACAAAAGATAAGGGAAATCTTTTTTACTCAGTATACTGTTTCAAATGCTATTCCTTTCCAGAAACACCATCATAAACACCCTTAGAAATAATGTTTTACCAGCTATCTGGGCATCCTTTAGCTCAGTCAAGTCAATGCATAAAATTAACCCTCACAGATGAGAATATCCAGTCACTGCTTAGAATACAACCTGGCACTTAGTAACTACAATGTAAACATTAAGTACTATGACGTAAAGCCCAGGAGTTTTTTGTTGTTTAACATAGCTAACGTGCATTGACTGTTTATGGTACTAGCTATTCTACATGTGCTTACAACAATAGTATAGGGAGCTATTATTATCCAAATTTATAGGTAAAGTGAGTCTCAGAAAGTTCAAAGATCTTTCCCAAAATCTTACAACCAATAATTGGCAAGTTTAGCATTTTTACCTGGTTGCAAGTCTCTTTATCCTCCACAAGACCTCATTTGGGAAGGGGAAAAGCCCTTTGCATGGAGCATATTTATCTAGAGCACTCCCCTTTCATGCACTACTGCTGCAGGGACTAGGCAATCTTTTTGCCATTCTGTAACTAAACTCCTTCCACCTGGCCTGGGTCTATGACATCCTGTGACCCCTTATACAGATTGAGTTTGATCCCCTTTGATGTCCTGATGAGAAGAGAAGTGACCTTTATTGAAGCCGAACTTTGTGCTAGGCACTTTGCATATGCCTTCTTTTGAAATGGTCAGGCTAGGAGCAACCCTGAGCATGTGAACAGCTATAGTCATTTTGATCCAAGAAATTTAGGTTCTTAGAGGTTAGGAAACATGCTCAAGGTCGCACAGCTACCTAGAAGTAGAGTCAGATTGAAAAGCAGGCTAGTGTGACCCTAGAGTGCACACTTTTGATGTACTATGACCCTATATGGGGTATTCCAACAAGGAAGATGACTAGAGTGGTCATGAATTCATAATTCAAGTTGTAGGAAGAAGTATGGCATGATGGGTTTCATGCAGTTTATGGCCGTGAGTGACAAAGAGATCTTCAGTCAGAAAAGATGCAGAGATGAGGAACTGTTGTATGAAAGGAGGCAATGAGTAAGAAGACTGAAGTAAGTAAAGAGAAGTGTGGGCCATGCCCCAGATCTGCAAGAGGTGGTAATTGAGAGAAGGAAGAAAGCTATGTGAAAATGGATGCTACATCCTGAATGCTCGTTCTCCTGCATGCACAGAGCCACAGCTAGCCAATTCCTATGCTGCGGAGTCAGTGTCACTATTGGCTCCTTGGCTTCTCCACTGCAGCAAAGTGATGGAGTCACCTCAGGAAAAGTGGGGCTGGACAACTCCTTCCCACTAGCTGCTTCTTGAACTTTCTGTTGTTCTTATATTGGGTGCTTTGGAGACAAGCAAAAAGAAGACAAAAGAGCAAGGCTTTTCTCTATTTCTCATGCAGTTGGGGAACATGCTCTAGAATGGGTGGGAAAGTACTAAGAGAACAGGAGGGAAACCTCAGTGCTCCCCTCACAGGCTCAGCATGTGTTCTCCCCCCCCCCCCCCCCCCCAAGGAAGATGACTAGAGTGGTCATGAATTCATAATTCAAGTTGTAGGAAGAAGTATGGCATGATGGGTTTCATGCAGTTTATGGCCGTGAGTGACAAAGAGATCTTCAGTCAGAAAAGATGCAGAGATGAGGAACTGTTGTATGAAAGGAGGCAATGAGTAAGAAGACTGAAGTAAGTAAAGAGAAGTGTGGGCCATGCCCCAGATCTGCAAGAGGTGGTAATTGAGAGAAGGAAGAAAGCTATGTGAAAATGGATGCTACATCCTGAATGCTCGTTCTCCTGCATGCACAGAGCCACAGCTAGCCAATTCCTATGCTGCGGAGTCAGTGTCACTATTGGCTCCTTGGCTTCTCCACTGCAGCAAAGTGATGGAGTCACCTCAGGAAAAGTGGGGCTGGACAACTCCTTCCCACTAGCTGCTTCTTGAACTTTCTGTTGTTCTTAAATTGGGTGCTTTGGAGACAAGCAAAAAGAAGACAAAAGAGCAAGGCTTTTCTCTATTTCTCATGCAGTTGGGGAACATGCTCTAGAATGGGTGGGAAAGTACTAAGAGAACAGGAGGGAAACCTCAGTGCTCCCCTCACAGGCTCAGCATGTGTTCTCCCCCCCCCCCGCCAGGTTTCTACTTTCTTTACTGCTGAAGCTTTGAAATGTTTATAGGCATTGAACTCAATGTGAAATAAGGACGTTGTTCCTTGGCTTATAATTATATTAGAGCTGTTTCATACACACGACTTTAAAAAAAACACATTAAAGCTGAGTGGGCAGATTCAAAAGAAAAATGCACACATACATATTGAAAATCATTAGGGAAACTTTATATTTATTTATCACCCCTTCTCCTCTCCTTCTCTTCCTACTGTTACTGCACTTTTTACTATTACCTTCTATTTTTATCTCTTTAGATATAGAGATAAGGGGGTGTGTGGTGTGTGTGTGTGCATGTGTGTGTGTGTGAGTGTTTCTTTCTACAAAGCACTTCATATATATACTTTTTGTTTGCACACTTGCCTCTTTGGATTTCTTTTGAACGTTTTATTTTGTCAAATGAGGGTAAATTTTAAAAAATGTATCAAAGTGCTTGGCACAAATGTGCAGAATTTTAAAATGTAAATGTGCTTGACCCATGACCTAGCACTTAGTAAATGCTCTATAAACAATAGCTGGGTGCCCTACCTTACAGGTATGTCTTGTAGAATTTCAAAAAAATAGGAATGATAGATTGACTTTCATGCTTTATTTTGCTCTTGATTCTCATTATTTATTCATTAAATTGTACAACAAATATTTATGGAGTTACTAGCATGTGCTTGGTGAAGTGCTGGGCAATGAGGAGCCAAGAATACTGTGCTAAGGTCTAAGACTTCAAAGAGCTCAGAACAGCAGGGCAGATAGATATTAATTATTAACAGATAAAATTTATTGAACACCTACATTATGCCAGATAATCTGCTCAGTGCATTTATGTATATATTTTACAGATAGGGAAAATGAGAGAGAGATTGTGTAGTTTGCCCAATGCCATGAAGATGATAAGTGGTGTCACTGGCATTCAAAGTCACATTCATGTAATGTCACAGCTAATACCCTCCTCACATTGAAAACCGTCTGGCTCTTCCAAAGACTGTATATGACACCAATTTATCCATTACTTCTTTTAATGCTCATGCAAAATTGGGCAATGACTCCATGGAGATTAAGTACACAATAAGTGTGCATGTTGGAAAGCATGAACAGGCCTGCAACATTCATACCTGGATTCTAGACCCGATTGTGGGTATTCTTTGAACATTTTTAACTCTCTGTGGCCTCTTACCTCTTTATCATCTCTAAACTTATAGCTCAAGAAAGTATCACCCATTTGAAACCATCATATATTGCCTTTGGTCAATGATCATCTCTGGTATGAATATTTGCTTCTCAGCTAG
Source organism: Galeopterus variegatus (assembly GCF_000696425.1). Taxonomy (NCBI): domain Eukaryota; kingdom Metazoa; phylum Chordata; class Mammalia; order Dermoptera; family Cynocephalidae; genus Galeopterus; species Galeopterus variegatus. The sequence continues at coordinate 45,214 of NW_007733318.1, read as the reverse complement.
AATTCAAGTTCTCTGGAGGCAAGGATCATAGCTTGGAATACTTCCCCTTATGTCTCTTTCCTCATGGTCTTTATTGGGCATTGGTATGTCCTGTACTGTGCTGGGCACTATGTGTAGAAGACACTGTGTTAGTGACACATGCCTTGTCTTCATAGAGCTGGTAGAGAAAACACACACACACACACACACACACACACACACACTCACACACACACACACAGGATCTGATTGAAGCCCTGTGGTGAATAGTGTGGAAATGAGAAGTAAATGGTTTTAGGGCCGCGGGAAGGGGGTTGGAAAAGTTGCTGGGGAAGTGGTAGGGCCTTGCAGAGTTTCACGGTGGAGGTGATGTCTGAGCTGGGCCTGAACAGGTGAACAGGATTTTGCTGAGTTGAGAAACAGCAAGTGCGATTTTCAGGCAAAGGGAATGTTACCTTAGTCATACTTGTTCAGTGAAATAACAATGGTGACTTATTCCAGGTGCCTTAAACACATTATTCCTAGTTATCCCAGCATCCGTACAAAGAAAGGGTTTGTTTTCTTTAATCACTATTTTACAACAAGAAAGCTGAGGTTTCAAAAGCCTAACAAATTGCTTATGAAATCTCAGCTTGTGGGCTGGCCCAGTGGCGCACTGCTACAGTGCGCTGCTTGGGGGTGTGGTGGCGCTCCCGCCGAGGGTTCGGATCCCACATACAGACCGGTTCCCGCTCACTGGCTGAGCGAGGTGCGG
>NW_007733318.1:20186-43481 GCF_000696425.1 Galeopterus variegatus | reverse complement strand
GCTGTGCCTGGGCTCTCCTCTCTTGAAGGAGTTTGGCGTGGGTGCAGTCCCTTCAGGTTTCTCATTGCTCTGAATACACGGACTCTGAGAAATCTTTTGCATCTCTGTCACTCTGCGGGAGATGACAACTTGAGATTAATGCCATCCTTTTCTAGAATTTTAATGTAAGTTTTAACAAAAAGGTAGAGAGAAGGAAAGTGGTATATGGTTCATCTAACATCCAAAAGTAATGAACAGCTAGGCTAGAAGACACAGGGGTGAGAGACAGCCAACAGGCAGCTGGAAGTGTGGTACTGGCCCTCAGCAAAGAGATTGGAATGAAAGATACAGTTCTGAAAACCATCTTCATATGCGTGCTACGTACTTCTTTATTTCTTTATTTATGGTGGCTGGTCAGTAAGAGGATCTGAACAGTTGACCTCTGATGTTTCAGTGCCATGTAAATCTGTAGGATGGCTCTCCTATGGATGGTGAAGGGATGTAAGAGGACGTGACATTATGATATTTGTATTTCATTTTCCTCCTCAGTTCCTGACATACAGCTCCTAAAATTTTTGGAATCTCTGTGGTGATAGACTGTCTTTTAAATCTTCATGTTATGATTTGAGACTGTGGGGCCCCTAAATATTTTCTGGAAGGGACTGGTCACCAAAAGACTAAAGCTTGATGGGATTGTCAGCACACACCCCAGCCTACAGGGAAGGGAGAGGACTGAAGGGGAAGGTGATTACCAGAGGGGGAAACTGAAAGATGCAGAAAGTGGACTCTTGAGGAATGATTACAAAGGGGTGCAGAAAGAAAAATCATAAAAGCTACTGGCCAAAGAGAATAACAAACATAAAATATTTTAGATGAAAATTTGGAGACAGTTTCTAGAAAAGGATGGTTATCAGGATCAGGTGAATCAAAAAAGATAAGGAGCAGAATGGAATTGAACTGAATTAGGGAAATCACTGAAGAACCTTCTGTGGGGTTTCAATGAAATGTGGAGAGTCAGTGAGGGTTAGTAGTCACCTGAGAGGCTGAAGGCAAATGGAAGGAGAAAGACTTGTTTACTTGTTAGAAATCTGAATGAATAGTGATCTCTATTCAGAGAACGATTTGAAGAAAGAGTATATTATCTTAAAAGTAAGGCCTCTCTGAAAGCAAACATAGATTCCTAGGGTGCAAGGAGAGCACAGGGAAGAAGACACAAGAATTGGTGAAAACTACAGGGGAAATGGACGTGAGATAACAAGTGAACTGAACATGAGATGCTGCTCTTTAAATCAGAGGTAGTATCTGGGGAATAAATGAGATAACCTGCTTCACTGAGGACCCTCGGAACTGGAACAAAGGTCTAATAAACAGTGAGAGCTGATGATTGTGGAATATACTATAAAGCATATGTACCTCACAGGGCCTGGTTTTCCAAAGCCTTGCAGTTTCAAATATTGACCTTGTGGAGGAATGGAAATTTTCCTCAGGCTATAAAGTTTCTGATGTAAGATAAAGATTTGTAACACAGCAAGGTTGCTGGCTCAAGGACAGACTAGTTACTGATTGTTATGTAAAGATACTGAGAAATTGCTGTAAGATCACTTAATTGTCTAAGGGAATGTCATCTGACTTGTTTCGCTGAAAGTTATCAGCCTATATGGTTAAACTATAATCCCACCTATGTTCTCTTCCTGTAACTTCCTGGTCTGGAAAATAAATGCAGGAAGAGAACCCCAATTTGGGGTTAATTTCCTGAGGAAGCAATGCCTCTCGCTTGAGCATTCCCAAAGGAAATTAAGCATTTTGGGGCCTCTCACTGCTCAGAAGAGATGGGCAATGCAATGTGCCTGATATAGTGCCTGGCATATGGTAGATGTTTTATAAATGTTAATTTCATTCTTTCCCTAATCTTCTCTAGCTCTACATCCATATTAATTCTATGTATCCACTGGGATATTTCTTTTTCAAAAAAAAGAAAAACCTATGCGTGGTTTAAAACTCACGATGTCAGGCGAAACATGATGGAAGGGAAGGAAAACCTCTTTGATTGGAGAGGAGGGCTGAGAGGCTGCACCGACTTAGAACCTGCAGTGAGGCATTGAGGCATCTATGCTCACTGATGACATGCACATTCCTTTTATGGTGCAGAAATAAAGCAAAGTGACCAGACTGCAAAGCACCAGTTGTGTCACAGCTTCTTTCCTTGAGGATTTTCATTTTGCACTTTTTATTAGCCCCTACAAATAGAATCAGACTGCATAGCTTTCCCAGAAACCTTGAAGGGGGAGATTGATTAAATTGTTACAGATGAGACAATGCCCTCTGCTTTTGTGGAGTCCTTTTGCAAAGAAAGAAATGACAGGAGTGACTAGACCCTTCTCAACTCACACTTTTGCAAAAGCCAAAAATTGTTACTCTGGTAATCTGATCTTATCCTTATTTACCAATGATATTAATTTCATTCTTTCCCTAATCTTCTCTAGCTCTACATCCATATTAATTCTATTTATCCACTGGGATATTTCTTTTTCAAAAAAAAGAAAAACCTATGTGTGGTTTAAAACTCACAATGTCAGGCGAAACATGATGGAAGGGAAGGAAAACCTCTTTGATTGGAGAGGAGGGCTGAGAGGCTGCATTGACTTAGAACCTGCAGTGAGGCATTGAGGCATCTATGCTCACTGATGACATGCACATTCCTTTTATGGTGCAGAAATAAAGCAAAGTGACCAGACTGCAAAGCACCAGTTGTGTCACAGCTTCTTTCCTTGAGGATTTTCATTTTGCACTTTTTATTAGCCCCTACAAATAGAATCAGACTGCATAGCTTTCCCAGAAACCTTGAAGGGGGAGATTGATTAAATTGTTACAGATGAGACAATGCCCTCTGCTTTTGTGGAGTCCTTTTGCAAAGAAAGAAATGACAGGAGTGACTAGACCCTTCTCAACTCACACTTTTGCAAAAGCCAAAAATTGTTACTCTGGTAATCTGATCTTATCCTTATTTACCAATGATGCTTTCTTTAGCTTGTTGCTCCCATGGACTTGGAGTATCACCAGATCTTATTACGGGATGGAGGAAGGAGTGAGAGGCACCTACCCCTCCCCTAGGTTCTGCCAGTAGTCCCTTGCCTCTACAGAGTCCTTCCCCTGTAGGTCATGCTCAGGGCTACGGCTCTCCCAGGGACTTGCTCCTTTCACCACAGAGAGAAAGCTGAATGCTGACAATCTTACCCTTAGCAATGCCGTAGAAAAAAAGACCTTTTCTTCAGTGTTCTCCTCGTTCCTAGACAGACAGACTTACCGTAAATACAAGTCTCCTTATACAGATCGAATGGTCCCTGCTGCTCTCTCTGCTTTGGTCTGTTGGTCTCCAACAATCACAGCAATTCCTTGAACTTGTTAAGACAAATGAACAGATATGATGGGGGGGGGAGTGGGGGAAAGGGAGAGAGGGAGGGAGAAAGAGGGATGGGTAAAGGGTCTTGAAAATCAACTACACTGTATATTGAGAAGCTAAAATAAACAAAAACATTCTGCATTGGGAAGGTCAGAAGCCTACAAGTAGCTTTGTTCTGCAAATAACAAGAAAAGCAAACTGCAAATCAACAGATTTTGATGCTTGTTATATGGATAAATTCCATAGACACTGAGGAGGTATAGAGCATATACAATTTATTTGAGGATTTAAAATTTTATTTTGTAGCACATAGTCTTAAATAGTGCATAGAGCAGAACTCAAAATGCTGGATGAACAGACACATTTTGAAGAGCCCTCAAGAATTTGGTCAAGGGGGTATTAAAAAGACTGGAACTCTTTAGCTCCTCAAGACACTCAGGTTACATTCTTTGCAAAATCACTTATTTTTTTAAAAAATTGTATTTATGTTAACAACTTTATTGAGTTATAGTTTATGTATCATAAACTTCACACATATAAGTACATTATCATCAATGTTGCAATTATTCTTGACCCACCTTTTGTTTTAACTAAAGGAAGAGCAACTCTCTGATTAAAGCTCTCGGGGAGCCTAAGAAGGTTAAAGATTATCATCAAAGCTGTAACTTCCCAAGTTTACCTGGCAACATTTCTCTCATAAAATCACATCGTGGTCTCTTTAGTCTTAATATTCTTAGAACCACCTGGGCTGGTTTTCCTTAGAAGGCTGGGCTTCTGGCAGGAGAGCTCCCCCTAGTGTCGGGTTGTGAGATGAAGGAAAGGCTATGGCCGTAGTATATGCAGGCTCCCTCCCTCCACACACTCTGGCGAGTTCCTATCTGAATAACCCAACGCATCTCAATGAGAGAAGATAGTAAAGTGTAGAGTCCTAGGTTCCACCTACAAAATGCCTGGTTCCAGGAGGGCTGGTGTGAGCCCAAGGAATCTGTATTTTAAACAAGTCCCCCAAAGGATTCTGATGTAGTTGGTCCTGAAAGATATCTAAGAAACTCTGGACAACCTTATAGCAATTTCAGAATGGTTATGGGTTGGAAATGTTGGGTGTCCTGATCTAACCTGTTCTGCTTTTATCTGCCTAACATAGACCTTCTAATGTATCTAATTACACACACACACACACACACACACGCGCGCGCGCGCACACACACACACACACTTTACTTTTGACAAAAAGAAAAGGCAAACTAATATGGATAAGTTAGCGCGCGCACACACACACACACACACACACTTTACTTTTGACAAAAAGAAAAGGCAAACTAATATGGATAAGTTAGAAAACGTGATCTAGTAGTAAAATCAATCATGACTTTCTCTTAGCAATAATACCATCTTGCTTAAACATATATATATATATATTTCAAATATGTAGTTTTTCATCTCTCTCTCTCTCTCTCTCTATATATATATATGCATCTCCACACTTCAAAGTGTTAGTTGAGCCTAGGTCCTTACTGGAAAAGGAATGCAATGGGAGATTCAGGTGTAGTCTAAAACACGAAAACATTTCCAGTGACTAATGGTCTCCAGCCACCTTAGTTAAGGCAGGACTTCCTATTGACAGGAATAATTAGCTTTGGAAATAAAAGTTGAAATAGAAACCGAGGACACCAGCTGATGAGCCTGCATTGCCTATTTATATATGCTGCTAGGCCCTTGCATTGTGCTTTCTGCCCAGGAATAAATTTACCTTTATTGTTTTTCCCGGCCTCCCCCATTCTCACGGAGTTCCTGCTGCGCCAAGAGAGATATGAATAAAGGCCAAGCGATCTGCTATTGAAGTTGGAAGATAGATCTCCCTCCCAGTGACCTTCCTAGATAATGAGCAGATATGCTTTTCTAATATAAAGGGAATAAATCAAGGGACCTTTCAAGGAACCGGGGCAATAACAGTAGAATCCAAGACCATCAATTCCGAAAGCAAAGGGCAGAGGCACTTTTCCCTATAGATCAACATTAGGCTAAGGCAAGATGGGAGACATTCGCCCCCAGGGTGGAGGAGGGAGGAGTTAGAATAGATCAGTTCTCCCCTCCCCCTGCCTCCCCACCTCTTCCTTGCACTGAGTTCTGGGACTAATCTGGGAGAAAAATCACACCTTCACAGGATGTCTCTCTGGCTGTTATTTTCTACAGATTGAGTTGAAACATAGTTTCGAGATGGGCTGCTTATCTTTGTCTTTCACTCATTGTAATTTTCTGGTATGAATTCAGTGCTAGACACAGGTACTAGGTTGATGTTCTATAAAATTCTGATCTGCAGGGCAGCTCTGTCCTGTTCTTGGTTTTTATCTGAAGTCACCAGTCTCTCTAAAGACGTAGGTGTTAGTGATGGGGTTAAAAATAGTGCTAGCAGGTGTCAGGGGCTAGTTGAACCACTGGGTGAAGACAAGTTCATGGAGCATCTCTTCTCATAGAACTGCTCTTTGCCTGATCTATTTGTTATGCACGTAGGACCATATTACACCAACAAAAACAAAGGAGAGGGTAAGTTTAATTCAGGGAACATGTGCCGGCTGGTGGCGCACTCGGTAGAGTGCGGCGCTTGGGAGTGTGGCGGTGCTCCCGCCGAGGGTTCGGATCCCATATAGAGACCTGTCTGCTCACTGGTTGAGCGCGGTGCGGGCGTGACACCGAAGGTTGCGATCCCGTTACCCGTCACGAAAAAAGACAAAAAGGAAAAAAAAAATTCAGGGAACAATGTCTGACGTATTAAGAATAATCATACAGATAATTCTGATAATAACTGCAATTTACTGAGGTCTTAGTATGTGTTGGGCATTGTGCCACATATTTCTAAATACATCCACCTTTAAATAGAGGTATTATTATCCCCACTTTTAAAGATGATTATATAGTCTCTAAGTTTAAGTGACCTGCTCTGGGTCACACAAGTATGAAAAATATTAAGTGAAACATATTTTATTTAGGGCTGACTGACCCTGAAGTCCATTCTTCTAAGCATGCTTCTCTGCCACAGAAAAGCCAACCAGTAAATGATCTACTAAGGAGCTGTGGAGAAGCGGGAACTACCGTTCAGAGGAGACTCAGCCTTTTTTTGGACCTTCTGTAGGAACCAGCATACACAAATATTAAAATTTTGGTCACGGTGAGATGGCATAGTGAGCTTGGTATTTTAAAATACTAGGTAGTACATGTCAGATTTCAGGAATTACATCCCCCCCCCTTTTATCTGTGAGGAAACTGAGATCTAAAGAGGAAAGTGGCTTGTCCAGGGCTAAGCCAAAACTGTAACCCAGGTCTGTAGTCTTCCTAAACCTTTCCTTCAACTGGTAACCAGTCATCCTTTATTTGGGGGTAGTTAAATCATCTTGTTTAAGACAGTAAGACCCATTTAACTCATCTTTCTCACAACATCTGGAGAGATTCAGGTACTCGGTCTCAGGCTAGCAGTTACCAGTGCATTTGGGACAGGAACCCATGGCCCATGCCACCATGGGCACCAGAATGCATCTCCTCACTTTTCTCCAAGATACTCTGACTTACTTACTTACTTACTTATTTGTTTGTTTGTTTGTTTATTTACTTACTTACTTACTTATTTATTTTTGCTTGTACTAGAGAGCTCCCATGCTTTGATATGCTAACAAGCCTCAGTGCAGAGCAGTAACTCATTTGGTCCCTGTTGGGGCTTCCTGTGGTTACACCTCTCTTAGCACTTCTCCCAGTGACGGCCGGCCTGCCCTCTGCCTCTTTTCTCTCTTCCCTGGTCTGTTCACCATGCTATAGCCAAAGAGAGCTTTCCTAACACACCTGGCTAGGTTGCACCCTTATGGAAAAGAAGTCGAAGTCATGGTCCTTCTTTCTTCTGTAAACCCAACCAAGTTGAAATGGTCTCATTTTCTCAGATATGGCATAGTCTCTCTTGCCTCTGAGCCTTTAACTTTGCTGTTCCCACTGCCTAAACCTTCTCTGTAAGTCTGTCCAAGTCTTAGGCGTTCTTGAGGTCTAAATGTGAGCATCGCTTCTCTCGAAAAGTTCACCCGTGATCCTTTGTCTCATGCTCAGAACACGCGGTGCACGTATCCCAGGCCTAGACTTACCACCTGCATTGTAATCCCCTGAATGTGCCCATCAGCCTCCACCCATAGACTGTGGGCCCCCGAGGCTGGGAACCACATTTGTGTGATTCACGTTATACCCCAGTGCTTAGGACAGGGCCCTGCACAGAGCAGGAACCAAACTAATATGTGTTAAATAAGGAAGCACTTAGTGGATGTTTTGTAAACAAATCTCTTCTCTTCAGCATACTTTATACCAGCCACTGAGTCTAGTGTTGGTAATAAAATGGGAAGGAAAAAATTGCTGATATAACATTGACCTCTGGAGTCTTCAGTCCATTGAGAGAAACACATGTACTCACACAACTCCATAAACACACGATATAACTATAAATTCTGATAAGTTCTACGTGAAAACATTGCAAGAGACCCTATTGCATGGTGACCTAAACTTTTTTGGTCATTGACTGCCTTCTGATATTGTTTAGCAATCATGAAGTAGATGAGAGCACATGAAAACTTAACATTCAGTGATTCAGCAATTAAGTGGCATGATCATTAGCATAATAGAACTCGGAAGTAGACAGATGACACCAGCAGTGTATCAGCTCCACAGCCTCCTCAGTATACGGAGCCCGGAGTTCTAGAGGCAGAATTCGTATCCTTCCTCCTCCAGGAGAGTGTGGGCTCCAAACATAGGCCAGGATTTCCTGCTGCTTTTCCTTAAAATCCATGGTCATGCGAGGAGAATGTGGAATATTTTCCTACCTAAAATAATAGAAGGGCACTTCAAAAAGTTCATGGAAAAATAGAATTAAAAAAATAACACAAATCTTTCCATGAACTCTTTGAGGTATTGTTACATTTATTAGATGGTTTGTGAAAATATTTGAAACAATAATGGCCCATGTCTCATTGTCTAGAGAGTTGTTGATGAGAATTTATAGATTAAGTACACATAGTTTAAAAATTTAAATGGCAGATAAAAAATAATATAAAAAATTATAAGATATATAAAATTACAAAATGTATAAGAAACATGAAACAAACCTTTTTGCTAAAAGCAATGATTCTTAATATTCTCTTAAAATTCCTTGCAGAAAATTTTTCTAGTCAAATCACTGTGTGTGTCATTATTATTAATACAAAAAGGAGTCATACCATACATGCTGTTTTGTGTTTATTTTTCATTGATCAATAGATCCTGGTGATTTCTTTATAACAATATACCTTTTTCTTTTTAATAGCTGCATAATATTCTGTCTCATGGCTAGATCATCATTTATTTAAGGAGCCCCCCACAGGTGCATCTTTGGGTTGTTTTGTATCCCAGTTATTGTCTATTGCTGTTTGATTTTGCTTTGAAAAGTGATGTTAGCAGAAATGATCACTGGCATTCTTTTTCTAGTGTAACTGTAAAATATGTATTAAGCAGTGGGATTGCTGGCAAGGTGTATGAGCATTTTATATTTCGTTAGATTTTGTTAAGTTACCCTCCAAGTCACATTAATCAGTGTGGGAACAGATTCCTGCAGCCTCCCCAGCAATGCTGAATATTCCTCAATATGATAGGTGGAAAATTGTGTCTCATGTGTATGTTTCAATATTTGTTATAAGTGAGATTGTACATCTTTTGTTTGTTTACTGGTACGTGAATTTCTTGGGATGCTGCCTTAAGATCAGCTAGAAATGAGAGGATTTATTTATTTATTTATTTGCTAGCATATCCTAATTAAAGGATTGTACAGACAATAGTAGAATCCTTTTAGAGGAAAAAAACACGTTTTAGTTACAGGTCCCGGAGTTTTTATCTAATTATTTATTTATCTATTATATCTACGTATGTTTTTAATTGAAACATAATTGATTGTACCTATCAGTGGGGTACAGCATTGACACAGTTTGTAGAAATTTAGAGATGCTCATTCGATGTTAAAGGTTTGATATTCCATTTACAGAGCACCCTCACGTATCTGTCTAAGCTGTTCTGTAATGATCTTTACTAGGCAGCAGTTTATTGCCTTGGTTCAATCTGTTCTATATGTGGAATAAATTAACTTTCACCTTATGCCATTCTGTCAGTTGCACGCCTGTCCCAATGATCCATCTTAGTGGGAGTTAATGTACTGTAGGTGGACGTTCTAGAACCTCCACTAATCTGTCTGTGTGTGGCATTGCCAGGATGAAGACCAAATGGCTCAATGAAGCACTCAGATTGTGCAGTTGTTATTCCATCACTCAGAGCTCTGCCCCACCACCTTCTCTATTCCAATTTTCCTGGTTTTCTGCATATTTATCTTCCCAGTCTCATTGAAACCAGCATTTATAGGCTGTGGGTTTGTGGTGTGTGGGTCCTGAAGCAAAACAGATGTGTTTTTGAAATGTGTCTTAATCCATCCAGATCTTTAGGACAAGGTCATTTATCTTTTATCTGGTATAAAAGGGATTTCCAGACACTTTCCCAGGCCCTGAGTTGATTCAACTGATGTGCTGATAGGAAAGCCAGGCAGATTCTTTCTTTGCTGTCACCACCTTGCAGGGTCCCACGCTCTAGGGAAAATGCAGAGCTCAGTAACTCGCTGTGTTCCTTTCCCGATCTCTGCTCTATTTCCAGGGGCCAGAGGCCAGGCAGGAGAGTTCTCTATGCCCTTTATTGTTATGTATACATATTTAAGACTGACATTGAGGGTGACAGCCTCACCCCACCCTCCAAGGAATAGATACATTTATTTGGAATTGCATTTGGAGAGAAAGAAGAAAAGAGAGGAAACCTAATTCTCTGTGGCATAACTTTTCTTGTTGGTCACTCATAAGAGGAGTGGTCATGTTCATGCTATTTGTTCAGTGAGTGCATTTTTTTGAATCAAAAATCAAGGGCTGGTCTGGTGGCGCACTCAGTAGAGTGCAGCGCTTGGGAGTGCAGCGGCGCTCCCGCCGAGGGTGTCACTCATAAGAGGAGTGGTCATGTTCATGCTATTTGTTCAGTGAGTGCATTTTTTTGAATCAAAAATCAAGGGCCGGTCTGGTGGCGCACTCAGTAGAGTGCAGCGCTTGGGAGTGCAGCGGCGCTCCCGCCGAGGGTTCGGATCCCATATAGAGACCGGTCCGCTCACTGGTTTAGTGCAGTGCGGGCGTGACACCGAGGGTTGCGATCCCATTGCCGGTTACGAAAAAAGACAAAAAGGAAAAAAAAAAAATCAAGGACACATGATTAGATGGAGAACAGCTGATTTGCAGAATTAATGGACCAGAATATTGCAATATTCACATAAAAAACGCCTACATACAGTCAAGGACACATGATTAGATGGAGAACAGTTGATTTGCAGAATTAATGGACCAGAATATTGCAATATTCACATAAAAAACGCCTACATACAGAATAACCAATCTATCTCTTTCCTTCCATCCTCCCTCTCTTCTTTCCTTCAGTTCTTCCAAACGCAAGGTACTGTTTGTAAGAGACTATCCTGTTTGCTTCTCTCTGACAATTCCCTCCTTTTAAAATTAGATTGTTCCATGAACTTGTTGCCCTTCTATATAAATCTGTTAAGAATAAATACTAAATGCATTTACAGGACATATACCTATGTTAGATAAATAATGCATTATGTATGTTATTATATTATGTGGTCTCAATCTGGGTAGCTCCAGGTCCAGGACCTTTTCTTAATCTCCATTCTGGGTATGTTTGCCAACGACTCTGGCCAACGATGAGGCACCAGATAAATTTTCAAGTCTGCTCCGAGGAATTTTGTTTTCCGCATACTTGCTTAGGAACACAAAAGAGCAATCTGGAGCAGGAATCAAGGCTGTCACTCTCACTGTAAATTATATCTAGATCTAAAGAGAGAAGGGAACGATGTCCCTTTGTCTCATCTGAAAACACTTGTCCATGTTAAACTCTGAATGTCAGAACACTGAAGGTCTGAGGCACAAGTCTGTCCCTTGCTTAGATGCAAGTCTCCCTGCATCCCACCATCTTTTCAGGGCCCACTTACTTTTTAGAGCTAGGCATGAGCAACTTGAGAGCAAGAACTACCATCCTTCCACATCGCCTGTGCCCTAAGCAGAAGCTCTTAAAGTCATATTGAGAATCTTACTAATCACACCACGCTATCTGACTTCTGCTGCTCAGTCCAACACAAGGGAAACCAAAATCATGAACACTATATCAAAGACTTGGTTTCAGCAAAATAACCATATCTATCACACTCAATTATAACGGTTAATTCAAATTTTATTAGTTTGTAATATAAGAATTGTAAATATATCATGTTTCATGTATGTGCAGATTTACACATTATTATTTTAAAAATTAAGTCAACAGATTTAGGGGAACCTATATATTTAAAAGGGATTCGTACTTACTCCAAGTTTGAGAAACATAGCCTTAATTAATATTGCCATTGTCTTTTCATGTGTGTACACTTTGCTTGCCCTGCTAGACTACAAGATTCTTGAAGACAGGTCCCATGACTCATGATTTTTGAAACCCCGGGTACTAAGGAACTTCAGCAATGCTCAAACAATATTGATTGGTTAATGGTGCTATTACTAGCTTGAGCCTACTGTCTGGGTTTTTTCCTTTGCTGTGAAGTTTTTCAAGGGTCGAGGGAGCTGTGTATGGGTGGGGCTGTTGGCAAGGGAATAGCACACACTTCAACTCTGTTGCATCAGTTCATTGGTCCAAAGGGCTCCCGACCGCACAGATCCCTGGTGCAGCCTTCTGCAGGTTTTGATGTGCACACTCCTCACAGGTGGCCAAGTGCTCCACACATCCTGAAAGCACCAGCCCAGCCTCTTCTCAGTGGTCATCTTCCATTCTGATGTGCAATTGTATCTGTGCGGTTTTATTGCTGCTGAAAGCACTAATATCTCTGCATAAAGTGGTTTCTTTGTTCCCATCCTTTTATTGTTTCATATTTCAGTCCCTTTCAGCAGCACTGACTGTTGAGCTTGCATGCATTGCTGAACTTGAGAGAAAACCCAGTCTGTCCTTCCTGTTACCTGGCAATTGTAGTTCATCCCCATTGCTCTTCCCTTCTCCCTTCTCTTTTCCATCCTTCCTCTCCTCTTCTAGACATTTAATTTCATTTTCTTCCTTGTAGCACATTTGGAGCCTTGGTAGTCAAAGAGAATAAGGGGATGTATGACATGGAGTTTGAAATTTATCAGAAACCTTTCATGGCAAAATGATGGCATGGGAAATTGCATCATTCACATGTGCATCTGAGGAAGAGACACCAGATGGAGAAAATATTTCCACAGAATGATGGACTTTTATACTAGAGCCTTCTCCCCGGTAAAGGCAAAAATGAAAAAAGAAAGGAAGAAAAAAATGATGGCATGGGAAATTGCATCATTCACATGTGCGTCTGAGGAAGAGACACCAGATGGAGAAAATATTTCCACAGAATAATGGACTTTTATACTAGAGCCTTCTCCCCGGTAAAGGCAAAAATGAAAAAAGAAAGGAAGAATGTTTAAGAAAGGCAAATAAAAGTGGGGATAGATGACCTAATGCTTTTGACTGCCTCTCTAGGAAATATAGAAGAAGCCAGTTCATCCTGTCCCTGTTCAAAAACAGAATGAAAACATTCAATAAACTACAGAATGGGAAGTGTGGGAAATTCTATCCTATGCTTCATTTTAAGTCACTACAGTTATCATTACAGCTGAGTAGCAGAGACACTGGGAACACCGTGAGTCCACGAAAAGGTGAGACTTCTCTGCTAGGTTTAGAATGGTCCAAAAATAAAGAAGAAATAAAACTCCCCAAATGAATAGGGTTCCCTGTCTTCTTGAAGGGGCAATGGGCACCAATGCCATTTCTTAAGGGTCTTTTATGGTTTTCTTCAGAGATACAGTACCATTTCTTTTAGATTGACCTCAAAATTTTCCTCTTCCAGGGATTCTTTCCTGATTGACTGCCCTCTGTATACCTCTATGTTTACTTGCCCGTTTCTCTTACCTTGTTTGTTGAGTCCTCTCCCCATGCCTCTGTTTCTTCAGGTGCTTTCCCACTTGCCTGCATGGCTGCTGAAGGTAGACTCTGAGGGTTGTGATTTTAGTTCTCATCTCTGTCCAGCTAATGCCTGCCTGACTGCTGTACATGTCAGCTTTTCACTGTTGTTAACTGACTTCTCTCCAGCACAGAACCTATTACTTTACTCTTCATAAGGAAGGATGAGGCAGTGTGGGGGAGAAGGCCCCACCAGGTCAGACTCTACCCACCTGGATTTGTTTCCTGAGAGCTAGCCCCTGAAAGAGGTCACCCATCAAATTGACCACTCAAGAAGGTGGGCAGAGGCTGGGATGATCATGCAACATTTAGCCAAGATGCCTTGGATTCTCTACCATTAGCTCTCAGCTAGAAACAGCACATCTCCGAAGAGCATCTGGAATGGATAATGCTAGTATTCAATGCCAGGGGCCAGGCCTGGCAAATGTCTTAAAATATGCAGAGAAGGCCCACAGAGAGAGATGTGTTCCCATGAAATTCCAGCCATAACTCTATTTTAAAAAAAGAAAAAAGAAAAACAAGACTGCATAGTCATTTTCTCACAAAATTGTCAGGTGAGGTTTGCTCTGAAATCTTCAAATCCCTTTCCTAGAGTCTATTTATTCATGCATAAACTTCCCAGAGAAACTACTATGTGCTGGGCACTGGGGACATGGCAATTAGTAAGATGGACGCAGCCACTGCCCATCAGCTCATGGCCAGGTGACAGGTAAAGAAAAGGACAGAGACACTACGGCTCAATGTCACATATGTTTTAAGAAAGGAAGGGCTGGGCTCTATGGGCAGGTATGAAAAGGATTTGACCCAGCTTAAGGGAACCAGGAAAGATTTTCCGTAGAAAGTGATTCCTAACCAAACATGTGAGGATGAGTAGGAGTTCTGAGGGTGTATTAGTCCGTTTCTCTTACTTAAAACAAAATACCTGAAAGTTGGTAATGTACAAAGATATAAAATTTATTGCAGTTTCAGAGGCTGGGAAGTCCAAAATCCAAGGAAGCCATCTGGTGAGTGCCTTGTTCTTGGTGGTGACTCAACAGTGATGCAGGTTGTCACATGGTGAAATGACAGAAACAGAGAGAGAGAGCTTCTCATGCACTGCCTTTTAAAGCCCTCAGAACCACACCTATGACCACTGTTAAATCATCAAGTGGATTAATTCATTCACTAGGGTGTGGTCCTCACAATCTAATCACCTCTTCAAAGCCCCACCTTTCAATGACCATAATAGGGTTTCCCACCCGCTTAACATTGTCACAGTGAGGATTAAGTTTCAAGGAGCTTTGGAGGGACATCCGTCTACAGCAGAGGGTGAGAGAGGGAAGGCACAGGGAGGTGTGTCCTTAAGGAGGAGCCTCTGGAGGAAGCAGCGAGTGTGAAAACTGATCCCAAGGTGCATTACGGGAGAGCAATTCAATATAAATATGGCTGGATCTTGAAGGGTAGATGGAAGAAGATAAGAGCTGTTGAGGCTGGAGAAGTAGACAGAGACCATCTTGCCAACAATGGTAAGGAGCTAGACTTTATCAAGAGGGTAATTGGAAACCACTTAGGGGTTTTAATCAAGAATATCGGCAATTAAGATAATTCTTTCTGGCTATAGTTTGGTCTAAGGCGTGCTAGCCAAATTTGAATCCAGTAAGCATGTCTTCATTTTCTCCCCGTCCTCTACTCATTCCTCTTATAACTAATTATGTAAGAGCAACTTCCCAGAGAGTGTCATATTTAGAGTTTTGACAATTGTTCATTAGGCAGAGAATTGAACTATAAGTACTAACAGTATAAGATTTGCTCTGCATTTATAAATTCATATTGTCTCTGGATATCTAGGCAAGTTTATTCATGATTTACCTTAGATGCTGGCTTCAGAAACTGCATGGAGAACGTATGTTCCCTTTAGCATATTTCTTGTATAAGCTTGATGCTGCTATTCTTGCTGAATCTAAGCAACCAGACAGTACCAGAGTCTCCCCTCCATTCTCTTGTTTGAACCTCACAGGCTACTACAGGTGAGACAGGTGGGAAGCACTGGTATTCTTGCTCTCACACATAGGACATAGATGACTTCCTCAGCTATGAACCTTCATGTCCTGCTGTGAACCAGAAGAATGACCGGCTTTTTACTGAGCAACTGCTAAAGTGAAAAATACTTTCAGTTGCCATTTCTTTTGATCCTCTCAATGGCGCTATTGGGAAGAATTGATTATCTTTGATTCTTATAGAGGAGAAAACCAAGGCTCAGTGGGGCTAAATGACTTGTCCAAGATTCACATGGCTCTGGAGTGCCCTTGGAAAACAGAAAACAAAATGGATATATTCGGCTTAAATGACAAACGGTCTTGTCTCTCTATACTTTGTCATTTTCACCCTCTGAGAAAGTTGTCTTGTTGACATCTTTCTAGTCCCTCAGACTTTCCATTTTTATTCTCCCTCCAGTCCTCTTATCTGGCCCATCGTGCCTCTCCAAGCTGACATGTAGAACCACGTTTGCTTCTGCTACGGATGGCTCTTTGTTCTTTTAGCATAACATAGCAGGAAATAAATACAGATTTCAATTTCTGAAACCCAGATTCTCTTCATGACTCTGATCTTCACATGTAAGATCAATGATTTGGGACACTTCCTTCCACTTCATGAAGATTTTTGTGGCCCTGTCTCTGACCTAGGGATCAGAAGTTCTTCCTCTGAAAGTGTAGGGGAGCTCAAAACAAGCAATCACCAGGGCTTCTGAAGTGCCACCCATGGATTCATTCTGATTCCAAGTCAGTGATCCCCAAGGCTTCCCAATTCTTCTATGGTAAAAGGAGAAAACTATGCTGCAGGTTTCAAAGCACACTGTGGTCCACTTCCTTGTGGACCCCACTTCCCACCGCACTGCCTCCTCATACCGTAAGACTCTTTGTTCCTTGTGCTCTATCTCTGCTGGTCTTCCTTTCATTTCTCCAAAGCTTCACACTCCTTCCTGCTAAGGTTGGATATAGTAATTATCCTGACTTGAGCATCACATATTGCACACAGGCATTGATGTTCAGTGATGTACTCCACAGATTTGTACAATCAATTATGTTTCAATAAAAAAAAAAGTAAGTCATGATTTGAGATGACATCTAGGTATTCATTGAAATCTTTGACAGGAAACAAGCAAATCGATTTTTTTCGGGAGAGAAAACATCATGATGACTCCACATTCTTCTTGATGATCTTCACATAATTCTAAGGTCTCTTTGCC
Source organism: Galeopterus variegatus (assembly GCF_000696425.1). NCBI lineage: Eukaryota > Metazoa > Chordata > Mammalia > Dermoptera > Cynocephalidae > Galeopterus > Galeopterus variegatus. The sequence continues at coordinate 26,772 of NW_007733318.1, read as the reverse complement.
TACAATGAAAGCATTTATTACAGTCATTTTTTTTTTTTTAAATCATGCACACTCCTACGTTATTTCTGGGTACTTATGGTAACCTTATAACCTTTCCCACGGCAGAATAAAGGCAGGCACTTTGACATTTGGAAAAATGAAGTGCGTGGTTATTTTTAGACCGACTGAAATAGCAGCTGCAGGTTTCCATTTATAGGAACTGTAGGAACCTTCTCCTATGTCTGGGACAAGGTAATGACTTCTATGAAGTAATGACTTTGCTGTCATAAATTTTATCCCACTGATGATTACTTACCTCTTTAGTGGTCTTTGTATTATCCTATTTTGTCTTTTTAGTATTAAGAGAATGAGGGCCTGGTTGTTCTTTACATTTTGTCATTTCTTTCTTCTTGGACTGGGAGAAAATGAAAAGCAGGGGCCGACTACTTCTCATAGCTAAATTGTTCCTGGCTAATAAAACTGCAGGAACTGTACGTTAGGGTGTCTTCCATAAATCAGCCTTGGGGAGAATTAGGTGCTGAGAGATGGAGGAATGGTGTTTAATCATCACTTGTAGGAAATCATTAGCTGCACACCCTCATTCCGCTACTCGCCCATTTGTCATTCCCCAATCACTAGTTTCCCCCAAACCATTAACATTTCTCAATGACTTTCTAAATGCAGAGAAAAACCACAGAAGGGGCGAAGGATGGGGGGACATTATGGAAACACAGGACTGAGAGATGTCTCTGCCGCCTGCCTCCAACTGCTGTGCATGTAAATGGACCAACGTAAGAACAAAATGAGCGATCACTCGGCCCAGCCAGCTGCTGCTGCAAGAGCTAAAGAAGGTTTTGCCTCCTGTTCTCCTCTCGGCAAAAATAAATAACCTAGTCTTCACCTAGATATTTCTTCATTATCATAACATCATGATGGAAAGGGAAAGTGAGGCAGCTGGGTAGTTAGTGGGGGAATACCAGTTTGAGGAAGTAAATTATGTCTCTCAAGATTGCCCCCCACTTCACCCTAGAGAGGAAAAGTCACAATTTAAGATTCTGTAGGGTCTAAAAAAGAATGAAGCAAGCAATTCAGTAAAACTGAACTGGTTCATTGTTTGAATGGATTGGTAAGCACCCTTAAAAAGGTTTTTCCAATAGATGCATGAACAGNAGATGGAGGAATGGTGTTTAATCATCACTTGTAGGAAATCATTAGCTGCACACCCTCATTCCGCTACTCGCCCATTTGTCATTCCCCAATCACTAGTTTCCCCCAAACCATTAACATTTCTCAATGACTTTCTAAATGCAGAGAAAAACCACAGAAGGGGCGAAGGATGGGGGGACATTATGGAAACACACGACTGAGAGATGTCTCTGCCGCCTGCCTCCAACTCCTGTGCATGTAAATGGACCAACGTAAGAACAAAATGAGCGATCACTCGGCCAGCCAGCTGCTGCTGCAAGAGCTAAAGAAGGTTTTGCCTCCTGTTCTCCTCTTGGCAAAAATAAATAACCTAGTCTTCACCTAGATATTTCTTCATTATCATAACCTCATGATGGAAAGGGAAAGTGAGGCAGCTGGGTAGTTAGTGGGGGAATACCAGTTTGAGGAAGTAAATTATGTCTCTCAAGATTGCCCCCCACTTCACCCTAGAGAGGAAAAGTCACAATTTAAGATTCTGTAGGGTCTAAAAAAGAATGAAGCAAGCAATTCAGTAAAACTGAACTGGTTCATTGTTTGAATGGATTGGTAAGCACCCTTAAAAAGGTTTTTCCAATAGATGCATGAACAGATAGTACTGTTCAGCACCTTACAGGAGGGAACAGTATTTCTAGTCTTGTCTTCTACTCCTGGAATGTACTTTTTGATGCTAATAAATGTACACAATGGGACTTTAGGGGCTTTTTTCTTAGACAAATACCCCAGATCTTTGCCTCCAATTAGCTAATTAACTTTGGCCATGGATTTTAGACACTCTCAGCTCCCATTTACTGTCTTTCAGGCAAGACTAGAAGGTCAGCAATGACAATGACCGGTTCATTGAAGACTTACCATATGCCAAGCACTATAATAAGAAACTGGGGAAAAAACACACAGACCAACATAAAGTGTTTTTCTTTATACTCTTACTCAGTAGCAATCAACACAGAAGACCAGCTTCTGACTTCTGTGTCCAAATGTGTGAAGATTTCTTCCCACTAGCAAGCAAGCAAGAAATTCTCCAGCAAACCCCAGCTGGGTGTCCTCTAACTCAATTCAATCCCAACACTATCTACCTGGAGATAGCATCAGATCCCAAAGGTTGAGGGCTCAGTCCCCAAGACTGCCTCCCACTTCAGATGCCAGTCACAAGTCCAGGCCTGTGGAATTTCTGACCAACTAGCTATAAATCAGGGTTCCAACAGTGCCCTCCTTGGGTTCAATTAGTTTGCTTGCGTGGCTCACAGAACTCAGGGAAACATGTACTTATGTTTACTGGTTTACTATAAAGCATATTAATGAAGGATACAGATGAGGAGATGCATAAAGTAAGGTATGGGAAGGGGCTTGGAGCTTCCCTGCCCTTCCCAGGTGTGCTGCCCTCCAGAAACCTCCATGTGTTCAGCTATCTGGGAGCTCCCTGAACCCTGTGCTCTTGGGTTTTTATGGAAGCTTCATTACATAGGCATGACTGAAGCATGGACAATCATGTTAGAAATGTGATTGGACAAAAAGGACATGATCTAACAAGAAGACTGGGTGAGGAAACCCAGCACGGCCTATTTGTTCAGATTCTTCTTGGCATCTCCGTGCAGCATTCCTTCCTCCCGGACATGGAGCAGGACCCCTCCTGACATGGGGGTCTTTACGACCTACAATTAGCTAAGGCAGTGCAGAGAATTTGCTGCCTTGGGGAAAAAAAGGGAGAAGGTAAAAGGAGAGCTGTAGGTTAGAGAGTAGCATGAGCCAGAAACTATGGATGAAAACCGATATGTAAATATCATAATATCACACTGACATACACTAAAAGAATTAATTTGCATAACTGCACTACAAAGTGAAGATTATTATTCTAATTTTACTGGTGAAAAACCTGGTGTTAGCAGTAGTGAAGTTCATAAATTCATGCAGCTTAGACAGGGCAGATACAATTCTGTGAGGCCTCAAAGTTATTCTATATGAAGAGCCCATTACAAAAATATGGGAATACAAACTTAGGCATTGGGCTGTAAAAGAGGCATGCGAAAAGGAGAAACACTGTGGCTGAAGCTTTGTGAGCTCCATGCTAAATCCTCTTTAATTCAACTGTAGAGGAAGATGCTCCTCTGACCCAAGTCTCCCTGAGATCTCAACTGCAAAGAATTTCTGCATATAAAAAAGAAAAGTGCCCTAACAGTGTTTGAATCCAAATGTGAGACTGTAAAGAGTGATTTTAATACCCCAACAGTCTCTGGAGAGGAGGTTTTGGAAAGCTTAGAGTAGGGTGGAAAATTAATTGTGAAGTTATCTCTCTGGCTTAGGATTTATTACTGGTTACTGTAAAGTACTGTGGGAGGAAGCCATGACTGGTGGGCCCTGGAGAACTCTACCAGAAGGTCAAGCCCATCGAGAAGAAATAAAAAACAGAAATCAAAAGGACTGTGTTCTAGCCCTTGTACTATCGCTAATGAGCCATGTGACTTTAGGAAAGTTAAATTTGGTTGGTGTAACTGTGAAATCAGAGAGTTTTAATGTAGCTTTGGAATTCAGTGATTCTAAGTCAAAGACTATATTAATTTCCACACACATCTTTGGTTTTCCTTATTGTTAAGTATTTATGGAAGAATTATGCATGTTTTAAAGAAAATGCATCCACGTGAAGGGTGGTAGTGGAAAGAGAAGGGAAAAGATTATTTTGGTTAGGGTGAGTAGAGACAGAAAAAGGGTACAATAAATACCATAGTACATAAAATTCGGGGTTACATAATTTTGTGTAAATGCAAAGCTAGATTGAGTAGCAGAAGATAGAAATGATCACTGACCCCATGATGTTTGGAGTTGCATTATTGTGAGTGCATTTTTTTCCCAGAATCACGGTCCCTTGCCTGGTCTCTATTGACAATAACAGCAGCAACAACAACGATAATAACTCAAAAGATATTTGTTGACTGCAAGAGTTATGCTTAGGCAATGTCACAAATATTTTTCTGTAAGAAAATGTTATAAATTATTTGTAAGTTCTCAGGATAAAGAAAAAACTGTTTAATCCACAAAGTGGCTGACAATTTCTTATCCTCAATTAATTGCAGTAGAAAATGTTGGTAATGTTGATAATTCGTGCTCAATAAATTAGGAAATAAATATGAAAATTATCTTCATTTTAATGAAAAAAACATATATATTAAAAACGGATGTGAAAATATATGAGGTGGCTGAAATTCTATGGTAAATATCTGGGAGGTCTATAGGACTTTAGAGATCGTGGTTCCTGGTTCTTTAACATTATTTTGGTCTGAATCTGTGGCATTCCTTTTTGGTGAAAGATGTACAGGCTAACAAAGCTCTCACCTTTATTGGCCAGCATTACTGTCACTTACCAGGGGATGGGCCAAAAATGAAATGAAGTGAGAGGCAGATATTTTCTTGAGACTATTGGGCAGGAAAAGAGGGGACAGAAGGGTCAGCTACAAGTGAAAAAGCTTGTCTGAGAGGGAAAGAGAGAAAAAGGGCACTTGGCATGCATTTCTCGTCTCTCTGAGGAAGGAGGAAGCAGGCTGGTTTGGTGAGTATACTAATTATCCTGATATGATCACCACATATTGTACACATGTATTGATATTCAATTCCGTACACCACAAATATATATAATCAATTATCTTTCAATTAAAAAAAAAAGTTTGATTGCCATGGCTTGGGAGTATTGAGCTTCATACTATATTAGCTTCCAGGAAGAAATACGGGATTGGAAGGGAGGGGAGAAAAGGCAGAAAGAAGCAAGATAGTATAGGCAAGTGTACAGATAAGTACAGGGTGATAGGATGTGAGCCATTTAAGGGTAAACCATATGCAGAGAAAGGTTAAAAACAATGACAGGATAGAAGCATGCTAGTGTCAGCATTGCCAGGGAGGCAAGATAGGAATAGGATAGGGGTACTGGCCAAAGGATTAACTGAGCATGTCTAATACTGTGTGTGTGTGTGTGTGTGTGTGTGTTTAAAAACAATCAAAGACAAACATGAAATATTAATGTGAATTAAATCTATAAGATGGACGCATGGGTACCTGTTATAAAACCTCTATACTCTGTTAGTTTAATCTTTAAGTTATTTTTTAGGATAAAAATATAACTAACTGCTGTGTTTATAATCTACGTGAATATTGATATTAGTGTTACAGATTTGATAATATACTCTGTAAAGACTTTCTAATGTAAATTTCTTTTTTTTTTTCCTAATGTAAATTTCTTAAGGCCACTTTGCCTCAGTTGCTGAGGTCATTGGAAGATGACATCTGCAAGCCATTTTATAACCATGAAGTTTTTTAAGATCTTGCAGGTGATCATNATGTTTATTTCACTTACTGAATTATAAACATTGTAATAATAGGAAGAAAGTCTGCTTTTGTAAACCATTGTAGTCTCAGTAAGTGGCTTTACTTAATATCTACTCATTCTCGTCTCAAAAAACGGTACCTTCTTTAGAAAGTGTTTTCTAGCCCATAGAATACTTTTGACTATTACGAGCATCCCATGTGTCATACCATGTAGTTATTTATGTTTAGTGTTGTGATCAATTGATTAATGTTTATTTCACTTACTGAATTATAAACATTGTAATAATAGGAGCAAAATCTGCTTTTGCAAACCATTGTAGTCTCAGTAAGTGGTACTTAGAGGCGCAGTGGGCATCTGTTGAAAGTTTGAGTGAATGCTCCAGTTCATGTTATGGGTGACTCAAGTGTCATTTGAATTGTTCTGATCCAGGTGCCAAGGACCCACTTCTGTTAGAATTTAAATTAATATCTCATAAAGGTAGAATGTATAATGTTTGATATAGATTGCTGTGAATTGAAAGAGTTTTGAATTGTCCCTTCCTAATATGGAACTCTGTTCATATTCAGATCAGTTCAGAAGTCTGTATTTAATCCAAAATATTTCAGGATTCACGTTTAGTTCAGAACTCCAAAATATTATGGTATTTATTCATGCTTATTAAAGTTTAAAAAAAAAAGTTTAATTGGCAAGAGGAAGGTAAATGTTAAAGGAGAAGGTATTCAGGGAACTAGTATACAATAGTGGTTCATAAGCCTGGGTTCTAAGAGCATCAGGTTTCTTCAGATCAAATACTGCTTAGTAGGTGTGTGATTTTGCGCAAATTAGTTAGTGTCTCTCTAAGTCTATAGTTTCACTCTCATGGTAGAAATAATAACAATAGGGGCCAGCCTGGTGGCGCACTACGCTAGTGCGCCGCTTGGGAAGTACGGCAGCGCTCCCGCCGAGGGTTTGGATCCCACATACAGACCGGTTCCCGCTCACTGGCTGAGCGAGGCGCGGGGGCAACACCGAGGGTTGCGATCCCGTTGCCGGTCCCGGTCCGGTGCGGGGGCGACACTGAGGGTTGCGATCCGTTGCCGGACACGGAAAAAG
>NW_007733318.1:14921-19623 GCF_000696425.1 Galeopterus variegatus | reverse complement strand
AAGAAATACGGGATTGGAAGGGAGGGGAGAAAAGGCAGAAAGAAGCAAGATAGTATAGGCAAGTGTACAGATAAGTACAGGGTGATAGGATGTGAGCCATTTAAGGGTAAACCATATGCAGAGAAAGGTTAAAAACAATGACAGGATAGAAGCATGCTAGTGTCAGCATTGCCAGGGAGGCAAGATAGGAATAGGATAGGGGTACTGGCCAAAGGATTAACTGAGCATGTCTAATACTGTGTGTGTGTGTGTGTGTGTGTGTGTTTAAAAACAATCAAAGACAAACATGAAATATTAATGTGAATTAAATCTATAAGATGGACGCATGGGTACCTGTTATAAAACCTCTATACTCTGTTAGTTTAATCTTTAAGTTATTTTTTAGGATAAAAATATAACTAACTGCTGTGTTTATAATCTACGTGAATATTGATATTAGTGTTACAGATTTGATAATATACTCTGTAAAGACTTTCTAATGTAAATTTCTTTTTTTTTTCCTAATGTAAATTTCTTAAGGCCACTTTGCCTCAGTTGCTGAGGTCATTAGCAGATGACATCTGCAAGCCATTTTATAACCATGAAGTTTTTTAAGATCTTGCAGGTGATCATTGAAGTGACTTTTCAATGTTAATTTAGGCCACCTTTGAGCCAGATGAATGTAGATTATGCAGAAAACACTTGATTAATCTCTACTCTAACGAACCTATTTCCAGACAATGATAAAGAATATTGATCCTCTGTAATCAGTTGCTCTAGGAGGCCTTTGATTCCCCAGGAGAGCTGTTTCCATTGCAGGTGGGAAGATGGAAAGGGTGGCGCTTGTGTTCTCGGGAGAAACTAGAGAGATAAGAAACTTGGCAAGACCCACTGGGTATATCTTGTGACTGAAATGAACCTTAACTGGTTCTACCTCATATCACAATGTAGATCCATGTTAGGATTGCATTGTGGTTTTCCATATTTGAAGATTATTAACAGACCTAGATGTAGAAAAGCAATGGGCTTGTATTTTTCTGAGTGTGGGGATTCACTGTATTCAATTTCCTTGCCTTATACTCCTCGCAATAAATATATTTTTTTTCCAACAAAGAATCATTGTGTTTCAGTGTGTGTTACAGTACCATGCCCTGTAACAGACACTAGAGACACCGAGATATGCTAAACCCAGATACTTTCATCAAGGCCCTCACACTCAAGCAGGTCAACAGACAACTGCAATCCCGACTGGTAAGCTCTGCTGTTAGGTAGTCAGCATGGTCAGAAAAGGGCACCCACCTTACACCTGGTGGTTCAGAGGGGACATCCTGGAGAAAGTAGCACCTGCGGAGGAGTAGCTACTGGCTAAGTGAAACACATGGTGAACCATATTCCACGTAGAAGGAATGGTATTTACAAATCCCTGAGCTTTAAGGGGGTAAGGCATGATAGGAAAACTCTAAGTGTAGGCTATAGCTTTGGTGTGCTGTTGAAGTATTTTGAGATTGGGAATGACTGGATTTCTGTTTCAAGAAAAAAGTCCCTCTCATGGCAGTGAAGATGTTGCCTTACTGAGGATGCTTTTAAGACAGAAAACTATCTGTGGCTTGGGAATAATTTACAGCCAAGGGAGAGATAAAACATAATCAGAGTTATAGGGATCTGAAATGACACATGGTGTTTTGAATAGCCTGTGATGGAAAGAGTCTCCAGGCTATTTCCTGGAAAGGGAGAGATGAACCTAGTTTAATGAGAAATTAGTTACTTTAAAGTACTTTTAGCTCCCTATCACCAAGTTTGTTATAATTTCTAACAATAATAATAATAGCAGCAACAGCAACTAACACTTATTGGATGTTTACTATGTGCCAAGAAAGTATTGTTCAAAGAGTTCACCTGTATTCTCTCACTCAACTCTCATCACAACCCAGTGAGACAGGTTACAGTTGTTATCCTGTTTTACAGATAAAGTATGAAGAGGGTAAATAGTTTGCCCAGGGTCACTCAGTCAGTAAAGGAGTGGAGCCAGGAGTCACACCCTGGTGGTCTGGCTCCAGAGACCATACTGCTATTCCTGTGCTATACCCACCTGCTATATTAAAACCATTTTACAATTCCACTTACAATGCCATCACACTGTTTTTTCTTGTTTGATTGTCTACATGTTATTTAGAATTTTTTTTCTTTAGAACAGACACTGGTCCTTTTGTGAAACAGTATATGGTATAAGCTGAGGATTTTGTAGTTCTAACCCTGTGTCACTGACAAGTTAATAACTGATGTTATCATTTATAACACTGGTAATGGAATTATTTCATTCAACATTTTTATTTCATCCTACACCCATCAATTATAAAATATACAAAATTTATGTGAAAAGATAGATGGCCATATAAAAGTTTTCTAATATAAGGGAACAAATCATAGTGACTTTTATTTCAGTCTAGAAATTCCTTTATTCTTCCACTTGTCCATTTCTTTACTTATCAAATTTTTATTAAGTGTTAACTATATGCTGGATTATAATTATGTAGTACTAATATAAAGTCAAAAATGACACAACCTTAACTCTCAAAGATCTCTTGGTCACCTGGGCCTTATCAAATTCTTGTTTATGCTTCTTTCTATAATGGGAATGACAGAGAAACAGGACTCAGGAAGCCTAGAGGGCAAAGGCCCTTTTTAATTTAGTTAAACCAAAACTATTAAATCAGATGATTAGAGATGACAAGTCTTTTTTTTTTTTTTAAGAATTTTTTTAAAAGAAAGGTCTTGGCCAAAAAAATTCTCAACACACACACACATACTCTCACACTCACACACACACATACCCCACAAAGAACAACAACAACAAAAACCCCCCACAAAATTCCGCTCTGAGAATCAAAAAGACAACCTACAGGCCCCCTTTTAAAACCTGGCGGGGGTACGAGCCTGTGGCGCACTCGGGAGAGTGCGGTGCTGGGAGCGCTCTCGCCGCGGGTTTGGATCCGATATAGAGATGACCGGTTTGCTCACTGGCTGAGTGGTGCGGCTGGGCTCAAAAAAAGGACAAAAAAAAAAAAAAAAAAAAAAAAAAAAAAACCTGGCTGGGTTGAGTAGGAGAAGGAACTGTAGCTCTGATGTAAAGATTTAGGGTAAGTTCGTAAACAGTTATATTAAAATCTAAGTAGGAAACTTACGGTGTATTAAATAGTAATCATGTTTAAGAATTTATGGCAAACTACTTGGTTGTGTCTCATGCCTACTTCCCTTAACTACTGTTAAAAAGAAATGTCAATTTTTTAAAAACGTCATTATCAATGTAAGTGAAGTTCAGATTTTTGAATCTATTTTTTAAAGAATGAAATTCTGCACAGAGATGAATTCTGAAAATCTATGGAACCAGATGTCCCAGAACTAATCTTCAGACATCAACTGTGGCAATAATGCAGGCTTTCTGATGACGTGTCCATGCAGGCAGGGACAGAGACTAGCCTTTGTTATGTGTCATTGTAAATTATCCTATAATAAATAAATCTATGCTAGGAAAAGATACCTTTCCCCCCCTTTTGCTTGTTTGCTCCTCTTCCTATAAAAAATTTAACATGCTTCCTATTATTATTAAGTCCCCTAAGAACACATGCAGAGGAGACATGTTACCCAAAGCCTGGCTTTAGTTTCAGAAGATAGCAAATATTTCAGAGGCAAACAGCCAGAGAATACCAGTCCTTGAACAGAAGGAAATAATACATCATTTATCAAGCTTCAGTTTTATATTTATTTAATTTGATTTACAGCTCTCAACAACTTTTCATGGACTTATTAATATTCCTATGTTACAGCTGAGAAAACTGAGCCTTGCTCCTGAGGTTTGTCCCAAAATCACAAAGTCCATCAGAGTAAGAACAGAAATTTTAAAGTCAGATTTTCTGATGCCACCACCGCTGCTATTTCCTCTTCTTGTTCCTATCAGTCGCATTCTATAACGCATGCCACTCTCTGATAATATAGTATGTCAAAATGGACAAGTCAAACAAGCTTGCACTCTATTAAAATGTGAGATTTTGCATAACTCAACATTTCAGATTTTACTTTTCTTGGTTAAACTGTGAAAATCATAAGCTGAATAGAATCAGGCAAAGCTACTCACAGGTGAGAAAAGGGTCTCCTCAGTCTGCTTTCATTTACAGAAAAAGAGCTCGTCATTGCAAGGTGTCTGCCCTGACCCTGTTGCTTCAAGCCAAGCATATCTTCAACCCACCCTTTCTGCATGGCCAATCCAGTCATAAGAATATTACTTTCTACTGACATGAATAGTTTCAAAACTTACTGTTTTGCTCCCAACTTTGATCCAGCCTAACTTTATACCTTTGGCTTTTTCTCCAAATTAATCTTACTCCAACTTTTTGAACATAAACATCTCTATACCTTTAACATAGCATATAAAATACAGTCAAGTCAAATCAAATCTACTACAATGGCTCCCAAGCTGCCATGATCCACTCAGCCTTTGATTACCTTTCTGACCTCATCTTACACCACTATTTTTTTTTTCGTTAAATTTTTATTTTGTCAATATACAATGTGTTTGATTATTATGGCCCATCACCGACACCTCCCTCCCTCCTCCCTCTCTCCCCTCCCACCCAAGAATATCCTTTCCGTTTGCTTGTTGTAACAACTTCAAAAAAGTATAGTTGTTATCCCTTCTTTCCCCCCCCCCCCGTTTTTTTTTTTTTTT
>NW_007733318.1:9662-10627 GCF_000696425.1 Galeopterus variegatus | reverse complement strand
TCAGTCTGGGGTTTTTCCAAACTGGAGGCCACAGAGATGGTATCTGCCTCCTGGAAGCAGGAAGTTTACCTGGGGCCGAAGCCCCAGGTATGGTGGAGTGACAGTCTGGCTAGGATCATCTTCCCTGCCCTCCCAATGCTGGCCAGGGGCTCCCCAAGCCACCAGCCCCGCCAGAGATCCGTGGGTGGAGTGGGATTGGTGGCCAGTCCACAGGCCCCGGGGGGCCCCACACTGAGGCACACAAGTGGCACGGCTCAGTGATGAGCTGTGCCAAGCGAAGATGGCTGGTCTGTCCGATCTGAGCCGGCCGGCTCTGCCCCCACTGGAGAAAATGGAGGCAGCGCTGATGCGGGCGCCTAGCCTGCTGTGGTATGTGGGAGCTGGGCAGGCGTTTGCCTCACAAGTGGGGCTGGGCTGAGGGTCACTCACAAAGCTCCAAGAGCTGGGCCGGTCCCGCGCCTTCCTCTCCGTCTCTGCGTCACCGCTGCCATCTTTCCTGGCCTTTGTTGCCTCGGGCTGCTCGCTCGGTCTCCCGGCGTGGTTGGGGCACTCTCAGGAATCTTCTTTTGTATCGGCCCTAAAACCTCGAGACTGTAGTTGCTTTTCTTCATTGTAGATTAGTTGATCAGTGATTTATTCGTTTTTTGTTGCTCTTGGAAATGCAAATAGTACTCTGGCAGCACAGCGCACATTTCTCAGGCTCGCTCTGTCTTCTGGCACGCCCACTCCAGACCCGTCGCCATCTTGAAAACTCCACAATGATCTCTCTTGTACCACTCTTACCCTTGTTCACTGTCCTCCAGAGTCTTATTTTAAATTTTCAGACATTTCGAATTTGCTCCCGTTTAAGTCCTTTGTGCTTGCTCTTTTTTTTGTGTTTGAGATGCTCTTCCACTGACCCTCGCATGCTGCCTTTCCTTCAGGCTGGCTCAAATATCACCAACATAGAAAGGCCTTACTTGACT
>NW_007733318.1:7301-8462 GCF_000696425.1 Galeopterus variegatus | reverse complement strand
CTGTTTAATGAGTGAATGCCTGAAAAGATTAAACAGATAGAACATGGTGTTATGTCAGATGCTCTGAGGGGTGTGAGATTTTTAACCTACTTGCCAGATAACATGAAACCTCTAGGTCAGAGACAAGGACAGTTTATGGCTCACAACATAAGCAGCAGCAAGAGCAGAATCTTGCATTAGTTCCCAGGGTCCAGTCCCTGGATGTGGTGAGGACTGAATTGAGCCTGCATGTGCAATGGGATATACTCATGCTACCAAAGAAAAACCTGAAATTACAGCTGCCCATTCTTAAAAAGAGAGAGACTCCATTTTTACTCTGGAATATAAGAAAATATTCTCTGGGAAAGGGAAGAAGTCTGTAACTTAAATACCCTGGGCCATCTCTGGAAAGGGAGATTTCTCTATGCTTTATTATCCTGGAACGTCTCCTCATATAACCATTCTTAATCTGGCTATCAGTGCCTTTGCTCGTACAACCACAACCCTGTAAAAACATGAGATATTCATAGAATTACCTCCCCACACATTCATAAAGTTTTTATGTCTTTAACTAAGGACTCTGAATTTCATTCACTTTTACCTTGTGTAGACAACCATGTTTAAGAACTTTGAGAACTTTATATTGTCCAGGTTGAGTTGTGCCCTGGCCTGGTCACCCCAGTGGCACCCACTGGTACCACCTTGCCAGCCCCACAATGTATCTGAGTCCAAGGACACGTATTCATTAACCATCCCCATCATAACTGGCAGCATTTGGTGTTAATGGTGAATTTCCTTGACTTTACTAGCAAGGCCTCAGCTCAAGTTGTGTAATAGTCATCTGTGGAGTATACTAACATTTATAAAGCAAATGTATTTCATAGGGCCTAGTTTCCAAAGTCCTATAGTTTCAGGTATAACCTAACTTTTAAAAATTACATATGGAAATGTTAAGCTTGCAAAAGACAGGAAGCTTTCCCCAGGCTAAAGCCTCTGATGTAGATAAAGAATTGTAGTACAGCAAAATTGCATGCTCAAGGACAGATGTCTCTAGAGCAGGTTAACCTAAAGTTACTCTATTGTTATGTAAAAATACTGAGGAAACTGCTGTAGCAAAAGAAAGTATTTGCTAAGAACAAGCTTTTGTTGGTGGATTGACTTAACCTTTTGCAAATTGCATTA
>NW_007733318.1:4548-6602 GCF_000696425.1 Galeopterus variegatus | reverse complement strand
TTTCTGTAACTTTCTGGCCTGGAGAATAAATAATGAGACAGAACCCCAGTCTGGGGTTAATTTCCCAAGGAGGAATGCCCCGCTCTTGAGAGTTCCAGGAAGTTAACTCTTTCAGGGTGTCTCACTGCTCAGAAGAAATGGGCTTTGAGTAATCCTTTGTGTCTCCATCACCCAGGGGAGAGAGGTGACAAATCCATGTGAGGACAGAGTGCAACAGTCATCTATTAGTAGAAGTTTAAAATGCAAAGCCCCTTTAGAGAAATGTGTGGGAGGGTATGTTTTCTTCCCTCTCATCATGTCATTGCCTTTCTCTTCAAATCACTGATGCAAATCTGGAGAGAGCTTCCAAAAAAAGCAGATTGAAAGGCTTCCAGATGACTGAGTGCTTATGTATATCCCAGAACAAAGGACGAGTTATATACAAAGCATTAAGAAGATGCTGTTGGACCCCTCTACCCAGTTAAAGGATCTTACTTTCATCCTTTAACACTGTATATTGACTCTTTACCTCTGACATATAATAAAATATTCACCCTTTTTTGCTCAGGTTCCTCCTTTCTTTTAGTTCCCATTGCTTCTCTTGTCCTTCTTCATTTCTTATTTACTTTATGAATAAAAACAAACAAACAAACAACAATGCTGGCAAAATACCATGTGTCTGGCACTGTGATGAATTTACAGAGATGAATAAACGTGGGCCCTGTTCTCATGAAGCTCGCTATCTAGTGGAAACAGACATAAAAATAAATTACGATAGGGCAGTAGTTCTTACCTGAGATGGATTTCACCCCCCCCCACACACACACACCCAGGAGATATTTGGCAATTTCTGGACACATTTTTGATTGTCATGTCATGACTTGGGGGAAGGTGGGAATATTAGCATCTAGTGGTAAGAAGCGAAGGTTGCAACTCACAGGACAGTCTTCCACAACAAAGAGTCATCTAGTCCGAAGTATCAGTAGTGCTGAGATCTAGAAACCCTGCAGTAGAGTAATAAGACTGCACCAGAAAGCAAGAAAGACACTGTGATTGCACAGATGTAGGGTTTAATAACTCACTGAAGGATGGTAGGGTCCGTCGAAGAAACCTTCACGAAGAGCTAAGCTTTGAATTGAATTTTAGAGGATAATTAGGAGTGTCCCAAGTAGATGTGGTGAGTATTGTAGGATCAAGCTCGCTCAAGGGTTAGGGCATAGGAAACTGATTTCCTGCCAGAGAACTCTGTTCCCCAAAGATAATAGGGACCACAGAAAAGTAGGACATAGAAAGTAATCAGGATGAGGCTAGGGATCTCTTCTCTCCTGAAATGTTTCAAAGCACTTGGTATGAAATCTGCTGTGAGCATATGTTTGCACAGAGTACAGCATACATACCATGTTTAAACAGCTACTGTGTGCTAGGGAAAGGGAGGCAGAACGGCCAGCTCTTCTCAAACCTGGGCACACAGCTATATTACTTATGTCAATTATACTCCTAGTTAGAAGTAGCCATGTGACTGAGTGCAGTCATGGACTGTGGGCAGGAATGAGGGGTCGCCGTCCAGGCCTTGCTCATAAAATGCTGCAATGTGTGGTCACTCTCTTTCTTCATCCACTGTCTAGAAGCAAAGGACCCTAAGTCCCTGGGGTGGGAGGCATCTCAAAGTGGAAGGAGGCTGCTACCTGAATCACTGCATGAAAGACCACGTCCTGACTTTACTTAAGCAAAAACTAAGTTCCTATAGTATTATGCCACTGGGATTTCAGGGTTTATCTGTTACGGAGGAAGTGCTACCATAATTAATATAAATAGTGCTAGGTTCTTTACCTACATTATATCTAATCCTTTCAAGTACTTTGCAATATGGATGTTATTCTCCATATTAAACATAAGGAAAAAGGGCTCAAAGTGGTTAATTAACAGAATCTAGTAAGTGGAGAGAATTAGGGATCAACTAAATGCTCTTTCCCGTATGCTAAAAGCTAGTTTTGAATGACTCTGGGTAATTTTTTTTTTTGCAGGAGAGCTTCTCTGTAGAGATTTGCATTCTTCTTTATTTCTTCTAGTTTGTA
>NW_007733318.1:2467-3810 GCF_000696425.1 Galeopterus variegatus | reverse complement strand
TTTTTTTTTTTGCAGGAGAGCTTCTCTGTAGAGATTTGCATTCTTCTTTATTTCTTCTAGTTTGTAGAGGGCGGGGGGAGGTTTTTTTTCCAGATTTCCATGACTGGTTTAGTATATCAGTGCTTCTCATCACCTAAAGTATTTGGCCCAGTGCAAGGGGTGATATGTCGGTAAACAGAAACTGAACGTGCATAAGTGGTAACTTGCTTGTCAGACAGTCAGAAATGGATCAAAAGAAAACCTTCACAGATGGGATTGCTTGTCATTTTCCTTAATTTTTTTTTCTTCAATGAACTGAGAATGTACATAAGGCAAAGGGCCATTCTGCCTCTCTCAGCTGCTGTAAGCAATGTTTTATTTCCCAGGCAGAGAGCTTATGGGTCTCTAAGGCTGTTGGAGGGGAAGTTGCCCGTAGCCAGACAGTCACTGAAGGAAACAGGTGTTTACAGGTAGCAGCTCGGGTGGGTCCTGGAAGTTCTTATGTACATAGGGAGGAGGAGAGGGCCTGAGGGGGCAGTATGTACATTTTTTATAGAGGACATATGAAAAACCAGAGGAAGACCAGTGTGGCTGGATATCAGAGTGTAAGACATGAGGCTGACAAACCCTGTAGTGACCTTGGGTTTGCAGTCCATCCAGCATCTCTTCAGGGAACCACCTCTCCTTCATTCTTGGTCCTTGAAATTAAGTTAGAGCTGAGCACCACCTTCTACGTTCAGGATTGTCCCCATCTCCCTCCACTGTCCCCAGCCACTGTGACTGTTATAGGAGTGGGTATATGGCCTAAGCAGTGCCAATAGGAGTTATTTCTAGGATGCTGGTGGTGCTGTCATGGGAAAGCTCTCTCTGATTGCAGGGATCTTCAAATATCTGTACCAGGGAAACCTTAAGAAGAAAATGCCTAAGAATTTAGCCTTACAGAAGAAAGCAGTATTAAAATTCTACAAAAAAAGTAAAACATCTTCAGATAATATTGTTTGGCCCTTTGATATAACCAGAATTGAGGTCAACCAAATACTTTAAGATTTCAGTTTTAGAAGCCATACATTCCCTTCTGTTGTCTAAGTTAGTTTGAGTTGGGTTTTTTTCATGTGCAACCCAAAGGAATCCATATAGTGCATGTTCTTCCAGGCCAGGTTAAGGCTTTGAGCCTTTTTCCTAGTAGCAATGAAAAGATATTGAAGGATGTAAGCATGAGAGAGACATGTTTAAATTGGTTTTTCAGAGATCATACTAGCTGCATAGTGGAGAACACAGTGCAAAGGTCCAGAAATGATATGAGAGACTGGTTAGGAGGCGCTTATGGTAATCTTGGTAACTAGTTGAATGAACTTGAGTGCTAG
>NW_007733318.1:0-2190 GCF_000696425.1 Galeopterus variegatus | reverse complement strand
AGAATCACTCCTAAATTTTTGCCTTGTGAAAGTGGTTTAATTGAGGAGTTTGTTCAAGGAAAAAAAAAAAGAAATACGAGAATAACAAATTTAAAGTGGATGAGTTCACTTTTATTTGTTCGTTTTTGTTTTGGCCAAAACCTTTCTTTTTCTTCTTCTTTTTTTTTTTCCCTTTTTGTCTCTTTTTTACTGACCGGTAACGGAATCACAACCCTCGGTGTCGCGCCCGCACCAGGGACTGGCAACGGGATCGCAACCCTCAGTGTTGCGCCCGCACCGCGCTCAGCCAGTGCGCACCAGGGACTGGCAACAGGATCGCAACCCTCAGTGTCGCGCCCGCACCACGCTCAGCCAGTGAGCGGGAACTGGTCTCCACATGGGATCCGAACCCTCAGAGGGAGCGCCGCCGTGCTCCCAAGCGGCGCACTCTCCAGTGCGCCACCGGGCTGGCCCTCAAAACCTTTATTTTCTACTTATCTTTAAATTTTTTAATTTTTCTTCCATTGTACATGTTTATGGCATACAGTTTGTTGTTTCAACACATGCATATATTGAATAATGATCCCATCAGAATAGTCAGCCTATTTATCAACTGAACATTTATCATGTCTTTGTGGTTATAAAATCCAAGATCTTCTTTTCTGGCTGTTTTGAAATATAAAATACAATATTACTAGCTATTGTCACCCTAGGGCACCAGAACTTAGTCTTCTTATCCGACTGTAATTTTGTAACTTTGTACCTTTCCCTGGCCACCTATCCCCACTCACGTCCCCTGCCTCTAGTAACCGCTATTCTACTCTCTATTTCTCTTTTCTTTTCTCTCTTTTTATTTTTCTTAATTGACTCATGATAATTGTGTATATTTATGGAGTTCAATATGATATTTGGGGACTGCTCATATTGTGTGCAGTGATCATATCAGGGTGCTTAATACATCCATCACCTCAAACATTTGTAACTTCTTTGTATTAGGAACAAAGATTGGTAACTTGTAGTGCCTTCATCACATTTATTTGGAAATTTTAATTAGGCAGCTGGAAAGTTGAGTCTGAGTTCCCCAGAAGATATCTGGACAGGAGATACACGTTTGCAAATCATCTGTGCATTGGTGGTGATTTAATTTACAGGCATGCTTAAGATCACAGAGTAGAAGGTGAAGAGTATGCGGAGAAGAAGGTCTGGGCTGGGCCTGGGGTAACTCAAATATTCAATGACTAGGCAGAAAAGGATGAGGCTGAAAATGAAAGGAGAGAAAGAGCAACCCAAGAGAGGTAGGAGGAAATCAAGGAGGTCATTGTGCCAACCAAGGCAGGAGGAAAGTGTTTTAGGATGTTGTGATCAGCAGGGCTGATTGTTGCTGACAGGCAACAAGCTGAGAACTAACAAATACTTACAAATAGAGCAACATGCATGCCGTTGGTGACCTTCAGAGCTGTTTCAGTGGTGTGATCAGAGCAAGAGCCAGATGGAGTGGGCTGAGAAGCGAGGAGGGAGGAAATAGAGATGAGTAATCACAAACAACCCTTTCAAGTCAGGAAGCCCTTTCTGTGCTGCAACGAACACTAGCAGCTGGAAACACGCCTGACAAATGGAGGTTATGGATTAGGTTTGCCTGAATTTCTCAGAATCGAGAGCACATTTTTCTTGAGTTTTTCCCATGGTTCAGTTCTGCTTAACCAACATTAAGTGAGCGTATACCTTGTGTTAGGCGCTCGGTGGTAGACTTGAGCAGGACTTAGATCTTGGCTTTGAGGAACTAATCATCTATATGGGGAGAAAGACTGGCAATGGGAATTTTTTAAAAAGAATTTTATTTATGTTTTAATTGACATATACTGATATATGTATTTATGGGGTACAGAGTTATATTTCAATGTGTGATGATAAATCAAGATAATAAGCATATTTATCATCTCAAAAACTTATCATTTCTTTGTGATGAGAGCATTTGAACTCCTTTCTTCTAGACAATTGAGAACGTTTAATAAGTTACTGTTACTTTCTCCCTGTGCCCCTTTGCACCTCTCCTGGTAGCCACAGTTCTACTCTCTACTTCTGATTCAAAATGGTAATGCAGTGACGGGCTGCAGAAGAGGCCTCCTGAGAACAGCCAAGTTCTCCTGCAACAGGTGAAAGCTGAACCAAGTTTTTTTTTTTTTTTTTGGAGTACAATTTTTTTTTTTTATT
>NW_007733317.1:75840-113392 GCF_000696425.1 Galeopterus variegatus | reverse complement strand
GCTTCCTCAGCAAGGTCTCTTCCAACTCCCTCAGGTAATGTGAGCACCTTCTCCACTCTGCTCCCATAGCGTTTTCACTTGTTTATCTCAGGTCACTCACTGATAGCCCTGACAGAAATTATTTGCTTACTCATCCATCTATCTCAGTTGCAAAACTCTGAGTTCCTCTAGGCCAGGGGCCATTATTAGTTGCTAGCACTCAGGAGGTTCTTCAATATAGGCTGGCTGGGGCCGGCCCAGTGGCGCACTTCGGATCCCACATACAGACCGGTTCCCGCTCACTGGCTGAGCAAGGTGCGGGCGCAACACTGAGGGTTGCGATCCGTTGCCGGACACGAAAAAAGACAAAAAGGAAAAAAATATATATATAGGCTGGCTGAAAAAAATCAAGTGAGTTATATTGAATTTTATACATACTGTCCCTTTAACTGGGACTGTTACTCACCTCTCTATCTTTCTATGAAACTTAATAATAAAGACTGGTGTGTTGAGCACTGATCAGGCAGCAGGCATTATTTTGTATCCTTTACATGTGTTAACATTTAATTCTTAGCCCTGCAAAGCAGGCATTACTATTATTATTACTATTACTTTACAAATAAAGAAACTGAGGCCCAAAGATGGTAAGTATCTTTCCCAAGTCACAGTTAATAGGTGACAGAGCTAAGATTCAAACTGAAGTCTCTCCAACTTCAAAGCCCATGACCTTTCCACAATACCGCCTGCTTCCCCATAAGCCTGCACATAGTTGGTTCTCATTTGGTTGCTTGATTGTTCTGACTGCATTGAACAGGACTTCGAGAGTCAGGTTCACCATGACTTGCAGCTGAGGCCTGGCCATCGCCACAAGCTCATCTGTGAAACCCCAGACAGCCACGTCTAAATGCTGGTGCACATGGAGACAAAGCCCAGATCCTCTTCTTGGCAGGAAGCTGTGTCTTCTAGCACATGGAACAAGCACTCCATTTCCCAGAATCAGATGGAGCCCCTCAGGGCAGAGGCCCTCTCATAGTTCGCGGGTTTGTCCCTGATGTCCAGCCTGGAAACTGTCTGCTCCCTGGCTCCCTGGAGAATGAGAAATTATTGGCTTCTGAGATGTTTTTCTGGTCACTGAGCCCTCAAGGTGAAAGGTCTCTTGGATGCAAGTGAACAGGCCAAGTTTACCCAACCCAGCACGGCATCAGGCAGCCCTGAACACATTCCATTAGGGCCACAGAACAGCTGGGGCTTCTTTTCGATGTTCAGCTCCTCAACATACCTGCCCTCCAAGGCCGGAGGTCTTGCAGCCCCACTGCACAGCTGACATAAAGCAGAAATCCTACTGCAAGGCTCCCTTCAGATTAGAGACTGCACAGAGCCCCCAGAAGTTTCCTCTTCTCCTTCTGCTTTCCACAGCTGCTGCTAAGCCTACAGCTTATGCAGAGAAGAGAGGCTCACAAAAGGATGTGTGCTCTGGTCCTGAAAAATGTCCCATAGGAATATAGGAGAGAGCTGAGAGGGGAGAAGAGCATTTACATGCTTGTGAACATCTATGATGTGCTAGCCATTCTGCATACATCATCTCACTTAATCATCACTGTAATTATTTCTCTCATTTTAAAGATGTGCAAACTGAAGTTAACTCTAAGCACAACAGTGTGTTTCCTTTCATTAATAAAAGGAATATTGTAAAATCTTTGACCCTGGACCCGAGAGTCGGTGACCGGAGCTCAGCATGAGGGTGAGGTAGGACGTAGCCACGCAGGTAGAATCCCTGCATTAGACAGCTCTGCTCATTGTCTGAGGCTCTGTGATATCTTGCCCTGTGTTCTCCTGCTGAAATCAGGAACTGGAGCTGGAGCTCAAACCCAGCTGTTCAGTATTGAGAGAAGAAAGCAGTTTGGGTTTTACAAAAAGAACCTCGAACTAGGAGTTTGAGTACATTTACTTAGTCCCAGCTCTCTCTATTACTTAACAGATGTGAGGTCTTGCCTTGGTTTTCTCATCTGCAAAGGGAGAATAAAAATTACTAATCTTCTATCTTAGGATTTTCACAAGCGTTAAATGAGGTATTGAATGTATGTGTGGGGTGGGAGGCCTTCAGAGACCTGGCCTACCCATAAATGAGCCACCTCTTGTCCATTGCCCCTGCTATGGAGCTCCATCCATGATTGGACAGCACCCCATTCTCCAGATTAATTTTTCTCTCCCCCCCCTCCCCCCCAAGCTAAATGAAGAGCAGTTTGGTACAGAGAAAAGAGCGTAGACTAGGAAATGGGTGATTTGGGTTTGAGTCCTGATTTTATTAATTACTGGCTGTGAAATATTTAAGTGAATCAACAAGGCTCAATTTCCTCTTCTGTTAAATGGAGCTAGGATGTGTGTGTGGCAACCTCATAGGGTTGCCATGAAGACTGTATGAAAGGATGAATACACAAATGCTTTGTCCATTTTAATGTGCTATACAAATGCAAGTTATGTACCCAGCAAAGTTTTTAAACCACCTACTATGGGTCAGGCATGTGCCAGTAGTGAGGGTACAAAGACACTAAAACCTGATCTCCATTAAGCTCAAGGTCTAATGAGGAGATAGAAAAATAAACAGGTAATTTCAACACAGCGTGGTAAGTGCCATATCAAGGGAGGAGCAGAATGCTTGAAGCACAAGGAGGGGCAATGTATGAGTTATCTATTGCTTCAAAACAAAACACCCCCAAACTTTACAGCTTAAAACAACAAACACTCATTATCTTATATCTCTGAGGATCAGGAATCTGGGAATG
Source organism: Galeopterus variegatus (assembly GCF_000696425.1). Taxonomy (NCBI): domain Eukaryota; kingdom Metazoa; phylum Chordata; class Mammalia; order Dermoptera; family Cynocephalidae; genus Galeopterus; species Galeopterus variegatus. Next base: position 110,630 of record NW_007733317.1, on the reverse strand, counting down.
ACTTAGCTGGGTAGTTCTGGCTCAGGGTCTTTCTTGGAGTCAAGCTTTTGGCCTCAGTCTCTAAAGACTTGACTAGACATGGAGAATCCACTTCCAAACTCGCTCATGTGGCCTCCTCTCTATGTGGGCTTCTCCCTCAGCCTGCTCAAGACATGACATACCTCCAAAGCAAGTGATCTGAAAGAGAGCATATCTAAGATAGCATCTAAGAGGGAAGGTGTGGTGTCTTTTATAACCTAATCTCAAAATGACATGCCATCACTTCTGCCATTTTCTGTTGGTCACACAGACCAAACCTGGTACAATGTAGGAGGGGGCTATACAAGGGTGTGAATACCAGGAGGCGGAGATCACTGAAAGCCACCTTGGATGTTTGCTACCACAGGCACCCAACCCGTTGGAGAAGAGGGGAAGACAGGAAAAGTTTTCTGAAGCTTAAGCTCAGGTGCATTTTTACTGCTTCTCACAGTTTCTGCTGGGTATTGGATAAGTAAGAGAGAACTTTTTTTCTATTCAGATTATTCTGCTACTAAATGGAAATGATATTATAGACAATGCAGAGCAAGCATAGAGCTGTCTAGAAGTGGTAATGACTTTGGTCATGGTGAGGACAGGCCCCACTGGATGCAGTGTGGCCCATCAAGTCCGTAGCCCACCTGGAGATGACCACCATAAAGACTACCTGTCCCTATTAATGGCCCACCTCACCTTGTACTACAATCATGTGTTTATGTGTCTGACATCCCTCTAGACTTCCCTGAGTGAGCAGGGAATATGCATGTTGGGTGCATGGCTCTATGTCGAGCATCCAGCATGGTGCCTGGCACTGAGTCAGTTTGATGAAAGAATTAATGAAAATTGAGTGAATTCAGGGCACACTGAAAATGTCATAGAGTCAATACAGGTCAGTAATTATCACATTTATGGAGTGACGCTAGTTGTTTCCTGAGTGCCAGGCCCTCTGCTATGTGCTTTACACATATTATTTCATTTAATCCTCCTAACAATCCTTTGGTAAGTATAATCATCCCTATTTAACAAATAGGAAACTAAGGTCACACAGTTAGAAAATGGCAGACCCTGGATATGACACCAGGCCCGTCAGACTCTAAAGCCTATGCAACTAATCATATCACATCTGGAAGCAGATCTTATCAAACAAACAAACAAGCAAAAAATTGCAGATCTGAAAGACTTTCAGTGATTAACAAATTAGATGAAAGATAATTAAATAGCCTTAAGGAAAAATTTAATCAATATCTAGAGACCGATATCCCCCCCCCCACATACACACACACAATTTTTCCAGGGATGCCCAGCTTAAGTCCACCTCTTTCAGGAAGGCTTCCTTGACTCAGTAATGCCTGTCTCCCTCAAACTCCTGCCACACCTGTGAGGGTGCCATTTAGCCACTACTTGCCATAAGTAGTCTTGATTTACAATTTATCCTTTGTACAGCCCAGGTTCATGGTTTTCTTCACTCTACAGTGAGAGAGATGGACTACTTTTCCAAGGCCTTTTCTGTCTTGCACATTGTAGGAGGTATTTCCTGACTCCCCATTGTCACAATCTTCTCTTGCAAGGAGTGACATGTGTTTGCATGTGGCGGGTCCTCACTGATAGCAGAGCTTTTACCTGATTGTGTTGGAAGATCCCACCCTCTGCTGTCTCCTGACTAAATTGTAAGCTCCTGGGTACCCCTTATAGTGTCTCAGTAACTAGCACAAGGCCTGGAGCATAGTAGGTTTTCTATATGTGTTTCCTGGATAAATACATGAGTGAGTAAATAAATGAAGTGGTAGCAATGATAACAACCTTAATGAAAACGTCTAATATCACGGGCAGTAGTAATTAGCCAGAACTATCCAGCTAAGCCATTCCCAGATTCCTGACCCTCAGGAATGATGTGAGATAATGAATGTTTGTTGTTTTAAGCTGCAGTTTTGGGGTAATTTGTTTTGCAGCAATAGGTAACTAATAGGGTGCCCCTCCTTTGTGCTGCAAGTATTCTGCTCTTCCCCTGAGATGACACTTAAATAGACAGGAGTAATTTCCCCTACTTGTTTTGCGCTTTGACCTTCCCCAGGCAACATCTCTTTCAGGCCCCTTTCCTCTTCCCAGGGCTTTCTTCCTATGGAACCAGGATGGAACACTTGGAATCAGAGTGGGCAGAACTGTAGACACATGGACAGACTTTGGCTCAGCTTCTTTCAGACTGCCTGCTGACCCATCACCCTTCTGTTTGGACATATTTCCACATTACCCTCCTTTATTGCAAGATACTTTCATAACATGAGGCAATGCCCCAGCCTGCAGCTTTGTTTGCACTGATTACATATGTGATCAGCTTCCTCTCGGAGGCCATCACCCATCTCTGGCAGTTGGGGAGAGGGTTATTACTTTGCCTTGGCAGTAGCATTTCCCCTGGATCCCTCTGTCAAGGGGGAGGTTTCTAGGAAGCGTCCTCCAGCAGCTGCTCCCACACAGGGTGGGAGCTCCCCTACATGTCTCCATCAATGCCTCTGCTAGGACCTTCATTCATTTTACCTTTTCTCCTTTTCTGCCCTATTGTTGGAAAGAAATGCAGCACAGTGGTAAAGAGGGTCTTGCAATTACAGCTGGATTTTCATCCTCATTCTGCCTCTTATTAGCTATTCATCTTGGGCAAGTTACTTAACTTCTTTGAGCCTTAATTTTCTCATGTGTAAAGAGGAATATTAATATTACCTACTTCATAGGGTTATTGTGAAGAGTGAGTTAATACTGCAGGAGGTTTAGAACAGAGCCTACAAATAACACACATTCAATAAATGTTAGCTGTCACAATTAACTATTATTTGGTGTGTCCACTGATCACACTGAGGATGACATCAGGAGTGAGAGGCTGAAGGAGGCTTCTTATCACCATCATCAAAATTTTGATGGAAGGAGAAAGAAATCCAGATTTCCTTACACTGGACTGAGAGCTTTACTTACCTGAACTCGTTTAATGTTTTAAAAGACCCAACTTAACAGCAAAGCACAGCGGGTTAAGGAATGTGCTCCATGTCACGTAGCTAGGGTGGGGAGCAGATCTTTCTGACCCATGTTCTTTCCCTGTTCCCCAGCAGAACACGCTGGGGCCCTCTGGAGCCTTCCGTTTTTTCTCCTTGGTGATGAATCCATGCATTTACCTTGATATTTCCATTACAGCCATCCTTTCTCACACTTAACGTGGAACTGCTGTGCACATTTAGTTCTTAACCTTTCTCCCACTTCCTTTACTGGCCCCGAGATGTTCTGTGAGTCCTGCTCCAACTTCTCTTTTCCACTCAGCCTCCCTCAGTCTGGTTTCCTGGCAAACTCTTTTCTCCATCTCGGGGCCTATCACCCCCCCCCCCCCCCCCNCCGCTGGTGCCAGCCGAGTGCCACCCTCCGCCCCCGCCTGCCCCACAGCCCATCAATCCCTCTTTTGTGATGCAGGTACAAGCCCCGGCCCCTCCTCTGCAGCCACTGGTGAGCCGAGGGGACTGGCAGCATCTGCAGCCCCACGCGTGGAGCGCAGGACAGGGAGGCAGCCTCTCCCGCTGGCACCAGAACTGTAAATAACCGACTTGTCACTGCTGCTTTGTGTGGGAACAATGGGGCCCCAAAGAGCCGGCCCGCCAGAGAGAGGAAGTCTCAGGACAATGATGTCCCCCACCCCCACCACCCCCTTTCCTAGTCTGCATGGAAATGTGGAAATGAAAGAAATCCTAGTGTCCTGAAGTCTTAGTGGCTCTGGTGGCTCCAGCAGACCCGAGTTCTTGCCCGCACGTTGTCAGTCACCTCTTAACCTGCACCTACTGGCACTTACCTCTGCCTGATGTCTCCACACCCGCTGTCAGTCTGTCAGTCCGTCAGTCCGTGGGGTCCTGGCATCACGTCTGGACTCTCGCTGCCACCTCCCACCCCTCCCGTGCGCTCCCTGGCACGCTCTCTCCATCCTGCTCCCCGGGGCTGCCCTCCGCCAGCCACCAGCGTGGGCTTGCTGACAACGCACATCTCTGTCAGTCTCCTGGGCTGCCATAACCAAGCACCTTGCCTGGTGGCTTAAACAACAGACATTTATTTTCTCCCAGTTCTGGAGACTGGAAGTCCAAGATCAAGGTGTCAGCAGGGCTGGTCTCTCCTGCAGCCTCTCTCCTAGGTGTGCAGACAGCTGTCTTCTGGCTGTGTCCTCACACGGCCTTTTTCCCATGCACAAGTGCACCCCTGGTGTCTCTTCCTTTTCTTACAGGGACTCTGGATTAGGACCCCACCCTTATGACCGCATCTAGCCTAAATTACCTCTTTAAAGGTCATGTCTCCAAATACAGTCACATGGGGAGTTAGGGTTTCAACATATGGATTTGGGGGACATACCTGAGACACAACATCTCTCTGTGTCCCCAGCAGCTCCTATCACCTCCCCAAAGCTTCTTAGCATGGTCCATGGAGTTCCCCACACCACAGTGGGACACCTCAGCCTGATCTATTTTATTTTTCTCAGAACTTATCACTGTTGGACACTATAGTATATACTTATTTGTCTGCTGTCTGACTCCCTTTACTAAAATGCAAACTCACTGGAAACAGAGACTCATCCGTCTCATCTAGCACAGAATTCCCAATCCCTAGAGCAGGGTCTGGCACTTAGTAGGTGCTCAATAAATATTTCTGGAAGGAATCTCCCAGTACTTCCCACATTGCACTTGTTCCCTTCCTACACCTTAAAACTCTGAGCTCTGTTCATGCTGTTCCCTGGATCTGGAACACACTTCCAACCCCTCCTCCGTCAAGACAACTGTAACATTCTCCAGCATTCAGCTCAAAGGATTTCTCCTCCAGGTGCTTGCTCTGCTGCTCCCCTGTGGGCTCAGTACCTGGGCACAGGCCATCAAATTGCCATATCATATTGAACTTATCTGCTTATGCACAGCTGTATTGTCCGACTAGACTGGAAACTCCTCGAGGGCAGGGCTGTGTCTTTTCTATCTCCATATCCCAGCACCTAACAAGAACCTGGCTCTTTAAAGCAGCATAAATCTTTTTTGATGTGCACCAAACTTAGTTAGATATCATGACTCCTCTACTCTAAACCCTTTATCCTCTCATTCATTTATCCAACAAATAATTATTGAGCCTCCTACAACAGAGTTTCTTAACCTCAGGTCACTGAATTTAGGAAGTCTATGAACCTGGATGGAAAAAATTAAATCTTTAATCATACTAACCTCAAACTAATATTCAGCATATCCATAAATTATGAACATAGGCCCCAAACCACAGTAAGTATCAGTACCTATGACTATTGTCACCGATACAAATCTCGGATAGTTTCATATCACATTATGATTGTGGCAGATGCTGTAAAATAGCATTTACACTCATCACTACCTTGAAATTGCAGTAGTTATTACACCCATATCAAATCTTATTCTTTTAAGTGTTAATAAAGAAGCATATGCATAATATACCACGTGTTTTTTATATTTTGGTAACTGTTTCAACTGTATTTCAGTACACTTGGTTATCTTTCCAATTTTATGTATTTTATTTTATGCATTTGAAAACATTATGCCAAGAAGGGCTTCATGGGCTTCACCAGACAGCCACAGGGACCCCCGACCCCTGGGGCCAGCCTCTTCTAGGAGCTGGTCTACACCCAGGAGTGAGACTGAATCTCTGCTCTCTAGTGGGTAAGACAGAGAACATGTGCACAGATGAATAAGTAACTTCACACTGCGACAAGCACTGTGAAGTAAATATAGCAGGGACAGTTTTGGTGGTGTGGTGGTGTGGTGGGGAAAGGCTCTCAGAGGAGAGGATATCTGAGCAGAGACCTGAATGACAAGGAGCAAGCCGCAGAAAGAGCTGGAGGAACAGTGATCTGGACAGAGGCGATGGCGATGCAAAGGCCCTGAGGTTGGCCTGAACAACCTGTTGCGGTGTGGCTGCAGAGGCCGTGGGGGATGGAGATGGAGCAGGGAGATTAGCTGGGCCAGTCCTGCAGGGTGCTGCAAGCCGGATAAAAGAACTGGGTTTTATCCTGAGTGAAATGGGAAACTCCTGGAGAATTTTAGGAAAGGAAGTGACACAATCGATTTACAGTAGAAAAGACCACTTCGGCTGCCATGGGGAGGATGGGAAGAGGAGCTAGTGAAGAGGCCACTGCAGATAAGAGAGATGGAGCCTGAGGCGACCACTCAACTCCACTTCTCTAGCAGGACAGCAGCTGCAGACGACACACAAACAAAGGAGCACGTCTGTGTTCCAATCCAACTGTATCTGTGGACGCTGAAATTAGAATTTCATATGATTTTTATGTGTCACGAAACAGTATTGTTTTATTGTTTGGTTTTTTTATTAGCCGTTTACATATAAAAGCCATTCTTAGCTCATGAGCATATGAACATAAAGAGACAGCAGGTCAATAGTTTGCCAACCCCTCTTCTAAGTGACAAGAAAGCACTGAGTCATGGTCTAAGTGAGAGCCATTCTTTCTTAGTTCAGTGACGGTTCAGTAATGGTGCGTGTTACAGTCGGTGAGATTAACTTTACAACCATCCTATGAAGTAGGTAACATTCCCAGCTGGTGACACCAAGACCGAGGTTTTGTTGCTCAAGATCAAACAGTTCGTAGGTCAAGTTGAGGTTCAACCCTAGGTCTGGTCAGCTAACTAACTAGAAAAAGCAAAAATGCCTCTTTTAAAAATGGCAAGTCAGAAGTTATAAATCACACTACAGTCTCAGGTAAAACCTAGACCGGCTCTGATGATTCTAGCTGCCTTTTATTTGAATCTGCCTCATCCATACAGAAAAATGTGGGAATTTAAGCCTAGATTTTGTGTGACTTCTGCATTACTGACCAACTGGGTCGTTATTCTAAATGGGAGCTGACGGCCTGGGTCCGATGAGTGACATATTTTGGGGAGCTAAACTGCTTACAAGATTTATCAGGCTCACTGTCCTATCCATCTCTTAAATATTTAAGAAACACATTTTTAGGCAGAGAGAAAATGCAGATATAAAAAGAATGGAATCGAGTGTAACTTACATGTGCAACTGGCCTCGGCGGCCTCCCTGATCTGTCTGCACTCAGGCCATTTCTGCAATATGGGCAGGGAATTGCTGCCCCGCTTCGGTCCCCCGAGGCCTACAGAAGCAGAGATGTGGAATGAGCCCTGCGGTCGATGCAGCGGGGGCTGGCACAGGCTCGTGGCCCCAGAGCCACAGAAGGAATTAACAAGTGTTCTGCTTCATCTTTCCAGGCACCGCACGGTGGACAGGCCTCCCGGACGAGTTTTCAGATGAGTTCTGCAAATGGGCTTCCAAAATCAATAGGCTGCAAACATCTATCTGGCTGCAAAATTTTCTCAGTCTCCTTCACATCCATCAGTGTCCCCTCTCTCTGGCATTCGCACTTCTGTCCACACTGCACTGCTTGGCGGCACAACATAGGTCTGGGGGGCTGGCAGGTCCCTTCACAGCTGCAAACACGGGGACCTGTGAAATGATACCAGAAGCTAGAGACAAAACAAAACAAAACAAAAAAGGCTGAACAAATGCTCAGGTCTGGGAATGGGGACTCATTCTAGGCCTGCTGGTGTTCACGGCCGCCCTAAGCAATTGAGAGGCTGCTTCCCCTCTTTGAGTGTGGCTCTGGAGTGTGGAACTTCTTCCAGTTACTGTCTGGGTCTTATTTGATGATATTAATAGCACCCATTGATTAAGCAAATGCTGTGTGCCAGGCACGGTGCTCTGAACTTCAGAATCATTTATTCCTCTCCCTTTTTCTCAGACCAGCCCTGAAAGTATTGTCCCTGTTTTATAAACGAGGAAAATGAGATTCAGAAAGTATTAATAAACTTGCCCAAGTCAAAAATTGGCCGAATGGCTTAGCTGCAACTCTGATCTGTTTCTGTCTTCTTCAGAAGCTTGTGCTGGTTTCAGCACAGTTTACAGAAGCAGAGACTGTGAAGAGGCCATCAAAACCGAGCTGTTAAGTCAGACTCGTGGCATCTGTTATGTCCCCACCACGGTTCCTCATGTCCAGGTTCTCCCTGAAACCCTTAAGCTTGTGCTGGTTTCAGCACAGTTTACAGAAGCAGAGACTGTGAAGAGGCCATCAAAACCGATCTGTTAAGTCAGACTCGTGGCATCTGTTATGTCCCCACCACGGTTCCTCATGTCCAGGTTCTCCCTGAAACCCTTAACTGAAGGGTCGCCTCCAGCCCTGCATGGCACGTGGAAGCAGGTGTTGGTCTCTCAGCTCCTGGGCTAGAGTAGGAGTAAATTGCAAGAGGACTAGCCATTAGGTTTTGCAGCGGCCCCACCCCAAACACTGCCCCCGTGGCTACAGGCTTAATAAGTCCTGAATCCGTGAATGAGTCCCCTGTTCTAAGAGCCTATACCTCTGTCAAAGACAAGTCTGGATCACTACATGACAATATACCTCAGCTATGGAGCTGGTGTGACATTATTCCATCTTTTATCCTTGGAAGCAGTTTGGTTTCCATGTTGAACCTGTGTGTACAAAGCCAGTTCAGAGCTCCGTGGACACTAGGGATGGAAGGGGGGTTGTATTATATAAACAGAACATATTTTTGAACTTACTGGGTTTTCCTGAAGACATTCAATTCTTAGGATTGTATTTTACCACAAGAGTGGTAGCAGGTTGTTGAGAGCAAGCTGTGTATTTCTGATCTGGCAGGCAGTTGGAAAGATCCATGCTGCAAATGAGAAGTTTATGGGAAACTGAGACACACCCGTGATGAAAGACTGCTACATGAACCTAATCACCAGATCTGCACGTGGTCGAGTAGAGGAGAAGAAACCAACAGCTCTGTAGGCGTGGAGAACCATCTATCTCGCCCCTTGCCATGAGGAAATGGTAGACGTGAAGGTGTGACAGCTTTGTCATGCCAACGTGACCTGAACACTAGTTAAGAAATTACAAAGCTGCGTGTGGGTTTTGCATCCACCTGTGCTACTCACGGAACTCAATGGTGAGTTTTCTGGTTAAAATGGCTCTAGCCTGTCCTTAAAAGAGTCTCAGAACTTCACAGATACTTTAAAATGCTCCATTTCAAAATAACTCAATTAGTATTTTTAAATCAACTGTTCAAGTTGTGAGACCACCAGGCAAAGATTTCAAAACCAATGGCTTGGCTGTTGGCAGACCCAAAGGTGATCACAGATTTACCGCGGGTAACTTCTGAGCTGCATCTAGACCAGTCCCAGAACACCTTCTGTGTGCTCAGCCCCCTACTGAGCACTGCAGTGCAGGGGGCATGCGAGGACTGGGAGGGGCCCCTCCTGCTCCTGAAGAACTGACCGGCAGAGCAGGCAGGACCTGTAGCATGCCAATGAGGAGGGTGGGGGACATTGATCGTGCAGGGTTGCAGAGAAACCCAGAGGTCTTGCCAGCAGTAATTGCAGAAGTCTGCATGGAAGAGACGGGTTTTATCTGGGCCCTGATGTGGGAGCTGGAGTATTGGGGGAGTTAGGGACACGGATGAGAGGGCACTGAGACAGTGAGAGCTTAGCAGGAGCACAGCAAGCAGACAGATTTGGTTGGGGCGGAGCAGGAGGATGGATATGCAGTTTGGGCCATCTGGCCCACAAAACCGAAAATATTTGCTCTCTGGCCCTTTATAGACAAGTTTTGCCAATCCCTGGCTTAGAATATCTGTTTCATACTTACTAGGAGAACTCTTTTAGACTTATTTGGACAGATATTTGTTTTTTAAATCACATGCCACTCTTCTGCATTCTTGATGAAATGAGAAACTGGCTAAGGTGCTCCCAGACCTCCTTCTGCTTCACAGCCCTATTCCTCTCCATCAGCTTGTGAACTAAGAGTTGTCACTGTCTGTGTTTTTCCACACAATAGTGTTCTCTGTGCCTGTTGCAGATGCAGCATTAAAATCCTCATTCTGGTAGTGATGGAGCTTTTCTTAAAAGGTTGCTCCTCTGTCATTTCTGGGATTTTTGCCCACGTCACTGACCCCGGGAGTGTTCGTGCACAGGCAGTAACATCTGCATCTGGCTACGTGACTGACAGCTAGGATAAAATCATGCCGATTTTTTAAAAGGTAAATGTGCATGTGTTGGGGGAACGTGCATGTTGGAATCTGTGAAATACCAGACTCAGCGCGTTGCCCAGCGTGGAGAAGTATTCGATCTATGTGAGGGTCCCCGCTCCCCTCTCTGTCTCATTCTTACCATGCCGGGTCTCTGTTCACAAAGAAAAGCTGATGAGATGCTTTGGTTGCAAGCCACAGAAGCCAGCTCCGATGGACTCAAGGCATTCTTCGTACAGTTGAAGGGGCCACCAGAACTAAAGGGAAGACTGAAGATTTGAATCTTGCAAAAGGCTGGAACTAGATCAGCTTTTGGATCCAAGTAATGAGAACCAGGGGACTTTCACTTGCTGACGTCACACCGGCCCATTTGTTCAGACCTGATTCAGGTCGGTCTGAGAGCAGCAAAGCAGCTCTGAGGTTGGGGAGGAAGGAAGAGTGACACACCCTGGGGAATGGTATTGCTGGGGACCCTCGGCCTCCCACTGAGTGTGCTGAGCGAGGAAGTCCACGAGGGCTTACAAAGCCATTCCTGACTCCCCCTGCTGCAGTAAGGAGAACCAGGTCAGCACTTCACACACACTCAGTGGATTCAAATGATGACCACAAGGCAGGCTGGCTGCCTCCCATACCCAGAGCAGGGCAGGAAACGGACAACATGACCTGGCTGCAAAAGTGATCAATCATCAATAAATATGACCACGTGCATCCAGCATCAATGGGCTTCAGGCAGTGCCTCTGGGGGAGCAAAGAAATCCCCCACCTGGAAGCAGTTCATACCTAAGCGAGATGGCCAGGTGTCCTTCTAGACTTCCCGCTTCACACTTCACCTCATGCCACTTCTGTTGATTGGCCTGGCTCCCTCACTATCGGTCAGAGTCCTCCAGAAAAACAGAGCCAAGAGAATGTGTGTATATATATATATATATATATATATATATACACAGAGAGATGTATTTTAAGGAATTGGCTCATGGCCTGGCTCCCTCACTATCGGTCAGAGTCCTCCAGAAAAACAGAGCCAAGAGAATGTGTGTGTATATATATATATACACAGAGAGATGTATTTTAAGGAATTGGCTCACACAGCTATGGAGGCTGGCAAGTCGAAAATCTGCATGGTGGGCTGGCTGGAGACCCAGGGAAGACCCGACGCCACAGCTCCCACCTGAAGGCCGTCTGCTGGCAGAATTCCCTCTTGCCCAAAGGAGGTCAGTCTTTGTTCCATTCAGGCCTTCAGTTGATCAGGTGAGGCCCACTCACACTATCGAGGGCGATCTGCTTTACTCAAAGTCCACCGATTTAAATGTTAATTGCATCCAAAACACCCTCACAGAAACACCCAGAATAATGTTTGCCTACATATCTAGGTACTGTGACTCAGCCAAGCTGACACATAAAATTAACCATCACACTCCCTGTTTTGTGAGGATTTCTCCGAGGGCAGGAACGGGGAGGATTTTCACTTTGTTGTGCTGGTAATTACTAGCTCCACACGTGTTGATTGAAAATAATAAACTAGAAGAGGTACATGTACTAGAAGTACAAGTCTGACTGGGGGTTCAGACATCTGCCTCCAGGTTTCACAGCACAGAGCAGTTCCTGGGGGACAAAAAAACGCCAAGAGATCTTCGCATAGGAGCAGGGCTGGACCCGGGTGTTGAATGAGCATTGGGATTCAGAGAGGTAGAAAGTGTCCATCCCTGCTGAGACAGATTCGTGTATCCAACACCCGTTCACTGGGTGCCTACCATGTGCTGGGTGCTGTGCGCAGAGGACCTGCTGGGGAGGCTCGCGGGGTGGAGCAGAGGGAGATATGGGCACAGGGGAGGTCAGCTTCTGGAGGGCCTCATGTAAGCTGAGAAAAGTTCTCAGTTTTTACAAACACAATCCTGTCCAAAGCTCTAGAAGCTTTGTTTGGTTATCCTGGCCCCTACTTTTCTCATGCTGGGGGTGGCCAGTTTATTGGGTGGACCTCCAAGGGCTGGTCTCATTGACTCTCCAGATGGTTCCTATCTTCAGACCCGCTTTACGAGCCTCACTGAGGAGTGTGTGGACGCCCACCCGACTGCAGCCTCTGGGAAAGTGAAGGCAGAGGACTGGCCCCCGGGAAGGAGGGCTCCCTGGGCAGGAAGATGCTGGGAGGCCCAGCGGGCAGCCAGCCTGCTTGCTGGTATGAAGCCACCCAGAATTTCCGTGGAGAGAGCCAAGTGTGGGAGCAGCCCTCCAAGCGTCTCTTCCAACCATTTGGGCAGCCAGGGAGCACGGTGCCAGGTACAACACTGACAAAGCGACCCGGAGGAGCATCGGAATCAACACTCGGCCCCGGGGGCCTGGCCGCAGGTCAGCAACAACACCAGTGGAAGCGAGAGCAGGAAGGGACACCAGGGTTTCAGAGGGGAGAGCGGAAGCCACTTCGCTGAGCCCACGCAGTGAGCAGCTTCTCAGGCGGAGAGATGAGGTCGCCTGCTCCCTTTCCCGTGAGCAGTCCCACCTTCGTGCCACTTCAGGAGTCAGGCGGTTTGTCAGGAGCACGGGTGCTAATCTTTGCCAGCTCTTCCAGGGAAAACTTATTTTCAAGGGAAAAATTGTTTTCTAGTACAAAATTCTACACCCATTGATCCGATTCCCTTGAGAAATTACTCCTTCCTAATAATAGCAGCATTAAAACTCGCATCCTTCATTGGCCTTACAATGAAGGACATGTTAGCTCGGGTCTTCCTGTGCATGGCAAAGGCAACCTGAAATTACGAGTGTGGGGCCACCCATGTGGGCAGTATCTTGGTCCCAGGCAGCCCAACTCAGCAGAGGGATGGGGGGTGGGATGCTTTATAAGCCATGCCCTCCAGAAAGTCACAGAACTTTCCTCTTTGGCCTCATAAGACTTCCTCCTCTTGCTATTTTCCAACTCTGTTAATTCCATTTACCTATTTGACAAGTATTTATTGAGCACCTACTATATGCCAAGCACTGTCATGGGCATTTGGGATACATCTGTGAACAAAATTGATAAGCATTCCTGCCTTCATGGAGCTTGCATACTAGCCAGAGGTGGTGGTTGGGGAGAGAGAGAATAAGCAGTAAACATAATAAATAAGTAAATTATACAGTGTGTTAAAAGATGATAAATATTACAGGGGAACGAAGTAGAGCCAGGGACAGGGGCATCGGGGGCACTGGGGATGGGGAAGGCAGAGCAGGTTGCAGTATTGTGGGGCAGGCAGGCGTTGCGCTTTGAAAGTGCACGTCTCTGCATGAGTGAGTGTCACTGGGCCCAGCTGCTGGGCTCTGAAATCCACCTGCCTTCAGGACAGCTTCCCCCAGGCTGCTCCCAGCGCCGCAGACATATGAGTCAGGCCCGATCCTGGCAGACACGGGGCTCCTTTGAGAGGCTCGTTTGGCTCGAGGGTGCCCCACACCTTGCTGAGTCTTCTGAGAGCCACCTGCAGGTTAAGAGATTCCTCCTTCCTTCCGTGTCTCCCTTACTGGGGTCAAACCCACATTCTGGTCTGCTGGCTCTTCCAGCTTCTCCCTGCTCCTGCCTCATTTTCTCTCTCTGCAGTTGCTCCTAATAAGTCTCTTGATCAGCAAATCCTATCTTGGCGTCTGCTTCTTGGAGGACTTGACTCACGCATCATGTGAGGCCTCACGGAGAAGCGAGACTGGAGGTCTGAGCCCACGCGTGGAGCTGAGGGATCAGCCTGGCTCGTGGTGCCACACCCTCCTGGCTGTGCCGGCAGCTGCTCTCTGGCTCACTCCTCTACTCATGACTTCCCAGGTCTTGTCCATCACCTCTGAAGTGTCCTGCATGGAACCGTTTGTGCCTACCCCACCACCATCAATCCCTTCAAATGCCTTATGTCCCCCAGCTACTGCTCAGCCACCCTTCTCCTCCTCCTTACCCCTGCCATCAGTGCTGCCCAGCATTCCCAGGTGGCTGTCCTACATCATGCTCCAATCTTCTGCTTGGACACCTCCAGTGACTCTCCAGAGCTCAGGGCAAACCCAAAACAACTTAGCCTGACATTTGAAGCCATCCACAATGTGTCCCTAATGGGCCTTCTCATCACTGCAGAGAGTCACAGGGTTTAGAGCTGGAAGGGATCAGGCATGGAATTCTGCCACCTTTCCACAACTCCTCCGCACTTGAGCCAGGTGGCTGTCAGGCTGTGCTTGAATGCCTCCAGTGATGGGGACCTCACTTCTCTCCAGCTCACGTCTGCCTGAAGAGTCAACACACTGGCCCTGGCTCTGCCCCTTGGGCTGTAAGAAGACTCTTTCCCCTTCCATGACAGCCCTTCACGTGTGGAAGGCAGTGATTGTATCGCCCATGAATCATCTCTTCTCCAGGCTAGACACAAGCGCTCCAGCTGGACTGATGGCAACCAAACCACCAAGTCCCCGGGGCACAGGCTGTAGCTGAGCCTTGTCATGCCACTCCTATGTCTGAGCAGTCAAGTTTTTGGTCCAAAAGGCGGGCCATATTAAATGTCATCTTGTTGGGTTGGGCTGCCTTGCTCCTGCTCGTCTGGCTCTTGCTGGATCCTGATATGGTCCTGTGGTTTCTGCACTTATCCTCCTCCCAGCCACACGTCACCCCACCTTGGATACGTACATGCCATAGGGGTTGCTGTCAAAGATGCCAAATGGGATGAGGCCAACATAGCCCTGGGGGACAGTCACCGGGAACCCCTGCAGACAAACCCATGCCTTGATCCCCACCCTTGGCTGTGGTCCATCAGCTGGGGATGCAGCGGGCCATTCTGTCTCCCAGTCCATGCTCTTCTCTTGTACCTTGTCACCATGGATACCCTCCCATCCAGGCAGCCCCGGTTACTGGCATCCTTTAAACGTTCCACCTGCCTTTCCCTTTCTGTTCCTCGATCAGAGCCCATCTCCAGGTACACGTCCAGCAGAGGCCGAGGCCCAAGAGGACACTGTCTGGACTCCAGCTCCCCGGGCTCTTCCCCTCATATGCTCTAGTTCCCCATCTGTAAATGGGGATAGTGATATTTTTGGGGCGAGGGCAGTTATGAGGATTAAAGGAGTTGATACATAGAAAAGTTCTAGAACCATGATCTTCGTGCTGAGCACTCACTAAGTATTAGCTACCGTCGTCAGAGGCAGCAAAGCACAGGTGCTGAGCGCCCAGCCTGGCGCCGGGCTGCCTGGCTTCAAACCTTGCCTCCGCTGCGAACACCGCAGGGCCTGGGCCATTCACTTCACTTCTCTGGGCTGCAGTTTACCCATCTGTACAATGGGGAGGGTAACAGCACCTGCCGCATGGGGCTGCCACCAAGATAGTGAGTTGATAAAGCAAAGGCCTTGCAGGGCACGGGTGGTCGTAAGCACCGTTTGCTGGCTGGCATCGCCAACGCTCTTTCCTCCCTGCTGCTGACTGTTGAAACCAGAGCTCTCCTCAGGGCCAGCTCGAGTGTCACCCCAGCAAACACTTACTAAATGCCGGCTCTGTCCAAGGCACTGTGCTGCTGCTTTGTTTCTTTTTAAAATTTTATTCCGAAAAAATTGTAAACTTACAGTTGAAAAAAGTTGCAAGAATAATGCAGAGGTCCCTGTATACCCTTTGCCCACGTTCATCAGCCTGTAACGTCCGCCGCACGTCTCTCGCTCTGTCGGTCGCAGGCACCAGGGCCATTCGCCCTCTGCATCCATTGTGCTTCCTAAGAGTGGTGACGTTCTCTCAAATAACCACTGCACAACTGTCAGGGTCAAGAATTTAACATCGGCATGTTGTATCTAATTCTGGGTACTAACCAAACCTGTTGAAACAAAGTTCCTGGAGCAGCAAAGTGGGGGGCCACATTGTGGACTGAGGGTCTAACCCCAGTGGGATGGCCTGAAGGACACTTGACCATGTTCCAATGTTGTGTCTTATGGCACTTTTTCCTCCAGTCCAGAATCAAGTACTGCATTTAGTTGCCATGTGTGCTTAGGAAGTTAGATTCAACCACAATCCAGGAATGGAGTCCCTTCCCTAATATGTACACTAAAGGAGACCCATGTACCATATGCCTAAATATTGTAGGGTTATTTTTTTGAACTGTTAATTAATATGTTCTCTCCTCCCACCTTGACAAATATACCCTTGTAGCAACCTGGAAGTCTGTTGGGATGTAGAATTCTTGGACTCCATGGGGCTCTGTGCTAGAATTGGTGGTTTGGGAAGAGCAGGCTCCTGGCCTGTAGCCGATCCCCCTTCTCTTCCCATCCGACTCTGGCCCACACCATTAGGGACCTTGCCTGCACACAACTGGACACACCAGTCTGCACCCCCAAGTTCTGTCCACATCGCGCAGATGCCCTTGGCCCACCACTTGGGCTCCAGGGTGCACACCAGGGATGTGATCTACTCTCTGGAGGACCCACGCAGGGCTCCTAGAAGTAGGCGTCTCAGGTCCACTGGGGCTGAGAACGTCGGGCCCTGGCTATCTGTGGCATGGCCTAAAAGATGGGGGGAGGCATGGGCTCCAGGTGGGCATGTCCTTTGGCCTCACAGACTCCTCTCCCTGTGGAGTGGGGTGCAGTTGGAGAAGGCCAAAGCAAGACCTTTAAATGGGGGTCCCTGAAGGATAGTTCTGAAAATATGATCTCTGTGTTTAAGAGCTTTCAGTCTAACTGAGAAGATACACATATAATTAAAATCCCAAGGGCTCAGTGCTCTGGCAGAGCCAAGCCCACAGTGTTAAGATGTGCCCAGAGGGCCCTTTTCTCCCTTCACCCGGTAGGGCCTTACCTGCTCCTCTCTAAAGGCAGCAACCTTGTGGTCTCAGGATGAATATTCGTGTATGGATTCTTGCCTTCTTTGACTTGCTTTGCTGGCAGGAACCATGCTTTTTTTGTTCTGCATTTCTTAGCACTTAGCAGTGTCTGTCACAGAGTAGGTTCTCAGAAAATGAGGACTGAATGAATGAACAATGCACAGCTAACATCCCGGAGGAAAGCATGCCTGGCTGGCGGATGGGTAAGTGGATGGGTGGATCAGTAGATGGGCGGGCAGATGGACAGATGGATGGATAGTTGTGTGATTGGATGAGTGTGCATATTATGAACAGATGGATGGTGGGTGAATGTTTGGATGGGTGGATGATAGATGAATGGTCGGTGCGATCTTTCCTGAACAGCAGAACAAGGAAAGGGCAGTGACAAGCCCTGTCAATCCTAGGAGGGGTCCTGAAGTGGTTATGTGACTGCCTGCAGTCACCAGAGGATGTCAGCAGCAGAGCTGGAAAGAGAACCAAATATTCTTGACTCCAAGAACCACCACTTATGCTGTGAAATGGAGCAGCTTCCAATCTACAGCACTAAAAAGCCCAATACTCCCCTCTCCACCTGTGCAGAGCTCCTGCTGGAGTTGCCGGATGTCTGTGACATCCTACCCTTTGGGTCCGGCTCAAGCACCCACCTCCTCTGGGAGTCTCTGCGGATCACCCCACCTCTTCCGGCCACCTGCAGTAGCATTTAGGTGTGCAGCATTGCTTTTCTGAACCTCCACTTAGCGTAGGCCGCCTTGCCATCTTTATTCTCTGTCTACCTGCACACTGTGTCTTAATTCTTCAGCTAGACAGAGGCTGTGCTATCTGTCGCTGCAGCACCTCCCCCGGAACCTACCCTGGCATATATTGATGCTCAATACATCTTTGATTGAACTGCAGAACCAGCCAGGTTGCAGCACTCTATAATGTCATGAAATTGGGTCATCTACAATTTATCCTTCCGAGTTTTCAAGTGAAACATCTTACTACATGTCCAAGAATTACAGCACTTAAAAAAAAAAATTCTCATCAGCCATCCCTGCCATCCCAGCTTTCAGCCAAGACTTAGAGCATAAAAGCAAATCTACCACATGCTCCAAAATGATTCACAGATTCAAAACAGCAACAAAGTCTGGGAACTGGCCACATGCAAAAAAAAAAAAAAAAAAAAAAGGAAAAGACAAAGAGGATTAATTGCCTTTAGAAATAAAAGATAATCATTGAGAGCACCGTGGTAGTACGCACCAGGGGGAAAGCATTTTCAGAAACACCATATTAGTCGTCGCAGAGAGCTGGGCCGAGGCTCCCACTGTGACATCAAAGGGCCGAGTCATGTGGCCGGTAACTGGGATGGTGCAGAAGGTCTAAAAATAGTCCTGTTCTTGCTGGCTTTGCACATTTTGGCATCAAAATGTCCCCACCAGGGGTTGCCCCCAGGGAGGCTGACAAACAGCCAGGTGACTCTCACCAGGAGACCTGCTCAGCTTATGCGGCTTTTTGGGACTGGGGAGGGCCTGTGGGCCAGGGAGAGGAGGTGATCGGTGGCTTAGCATGCTGACCCAGAGAGAGAGCAAGACAAAGCCAATGAGAGAGAACACACTCCCAACTCTCTCCCAGATCTCTGGGCCAGAAACCCCCACCCCCCACCCTCCCTCCCGCTGGGACTGGCAGCCAGCACTCCAAGGAGGAACCAGGACAGGAAACGGGAGCAGGTCTGCAGCTGGGTGCTGGAAAGCTGGGCCACAGGAGGCTGACGATGGGAGGAAATTTGTTTTGGATGTGCGACCCAGATGGGGTGGGGGGCGGGAAGGGGCGGGAGAGGAGAGTGGGGCAAGATGAGAAGATGCTGGGATCTAACTAGAAAGGAGGGGAGTGTTTAGGGCTAGAGGCATTTCATCTCTCATCGCAGCTGCCCAAGCCACCTCTTCTTCTTCTGCAAAGCTGCTGACACAACATTCATATGCGTTCCAGGCCAGCACGGCACAGGACCGTGACTCAGGGGTATAAGGTCCATAACTGCCCCATCCACTGCAGCAGCCACGAGCCACACGTGGCTACTGAGCACTTGAAATGTGGCTCATACAAATGGACACGTACCCTAAGTGTAAAATACACGCTGGATTTCAAAGAGCTAGTGTGGGGCCGGCCCGTGGCTCACTCGGGAGAGTGCGGTGCTGATAACACCAAGGCCCCGGGTTCGGATCCCATATAGGGATGACCGGTTCGCTCACTGGCTGAGCGTGGTGCTGACAACACCAAGTCAAGGGTTAAGATCCCCGTACCGGTCATCTTTAAAAAAAAAAAAAGAGCTAGTGTGAAAAAAAAGAATGCATGAAATCTCATTAATAATTTTTATATTGATTACCTGTTGAAATGACAATATTTGCCATTTTAAATATTTGCCAAGATTAAATAAAAGATACAAGAATTCATTTCACTGTTTTGTTTTACTTTCTTAATGCAGTGACTAGAAAACTGAAAACCACATGTGTGGGGCGCATTTGCATCTCCCCTTCCATTTCCATTGGTCAGGGCTGGTCTATATAGCGTTACTCACCACCTCCGCCTCCAGGTCCCAGTGATTCCATGCAATCCAATAAATACCCAAGATGCAGGACACCACTGAGGACAGAAAGATGTTCTCAAAACATTGCCACATGTTAGAATCACCCGGCGAGCTCTTTAAACGCCCCCTGCCTGGCTGCACACCAGACTGATTATGTCAGAATCCCGGGCAGGATATCGAGGCATGGGTGACAAGGAGCAGTCAGATTAAGAAGCAGAGGCTTAATACAGGGCCGCCAGCCCTCCGGGGCTCCCCGTTAGGAAAGACAGAGAGATCTGCAGTACTACCGGCGAGGCAGTCAGTGCAGGGGGCTCAGAAGGCCCCAGAGGAGGGAGAGGAAGACATGGCTCCATTTGGAATTAGGGCCAAGTAGGATGTGAATATGTGGATATGGCCTTGACTCAAGCTGTGCAGGCTGAGGCGGCCTGAGCATGTGGGCAGATTTCCAGGCAGAGAGGATGTCACGGACAAAGCCCAAGACAGAAAAGAACCCAAGGGCGGGAGCACAGGGGGCGGACGGGGGGCTCTGAGTCACCTGGGGCCAGGCAGAGGTCAGGCTCATGGAGGAATCGCAGCTGGGAAGGCACGTGGGCCAGCCCCTCCAGGGCCTTGGAAACCAGGATTCAGGACGCTGTGTGAGGGGGTCACATGACCACACTGTGAGTTAGAAAATGGCTGATTTGGGGGGCAGGCTTGGCAGAGAAGAGGGGAAGAGGGATTGGAAGAGGCAGGCCCAGCACCCCTCATTTGCAGCAGTCTTGGCTGAGGCACCCCACCTGGCTCTCCAGCTGGGCGGTGGCCCCTTGAAGGTGGCCCTGCCCAGACAGTCCTAGGTCAGCCCACAGCAGGCATTTGTTAAATCAACCAAATGCTCAGAGTTTCAGAGAACTGCTGCTTCTGCTAGTGGTCTGCCTCCCATTTGGCCGCCAGAAGGGCAAGGAAAGGTGGGAGTGTTATATGCAGTATGCCCAAAGTCCCCAGCCTTGTCCCTCCATGGCAAAGCCCTTGAGGGCACAGTTTCCACAGTGATCCCATGGTGGTCAGCTAAGGCTCCACCTGCTTCCGAGGGGCCAGCCTCACAATGGCACCCTTGCCCTCCAGGCTGAGGTCCCCGCTCACTGCCCTTGCCCCTGCTGGAGCACTGCAAGCTCCATTTCCAGGGCTTTGCCTCTTGTCCCCACAGATGGCCCCACCCTCTCCCTCACATTGTGTGCCCTCACTTACTAACATGCAACAACATCTCTTCTGCCACAAAACAGCCCATTCGAGTCTGTTCTGCGTAACTTCTATGGCTGTCAAGGCACGAAGCCACTGAAGGAACCTCTCTGTTTCTACTTGTCGAAGCATTTAATAATGCATCTGCCAAGAAAAGGCACCGAGGGGTCTCTAAATGCTGCTGTCTGCCCACTGCCACAGGACACTGGGCTCCTTGGGCTGTCTCAGTGTCCAGCGGTCTGAAGGTTCTGGTCCAGCGCAAATGAGAAAATGCCAACAAATATCAGAATCATTATGATCTTTAATGAAAGTTTGTCCCTGTAACTCAGGGGCTAGGTTCAAAGAAATATCTATTAACTGTGAATCTTTTGCTGAAACAACCACTCCCTTTGCAGCAGGCTTTCTGCCAAGAAGGCATTTACCATTTCTCGAATGGCAGAATTCCTCTTAGAACACCTGGTTTTCTTTCAGAAGGAAGCCGAGCCCTTCCCTCTGAAGCTAGCCCCTCTTCCATGCTGACTATAATCTGCTTACTCCGGGTCTCCAATGCCTGAGTAGAAACCAGTGCAGGGAATTAAGTCCTGGGGGATGCCAGTAGGATACGGCCTGAAGTATGCAGTCCTTGCTGCAGGGTGCTACGACTCCCTGCCCAATTAAGTCCTGGGGGATGCCAGTAGGATACGGCCTGAAGTATGCAGTCCTTGCTGCAGGGTGCTACGACTCCCTGCCCAGTTAAGTCCTGGGGGATGCCAGTAGGATACGGCCTGAAGTATGCAGTCCTTGCTGCAGGGTGCTACGACTCCCTGCCTCTCTTAGTCTCAGGCCACCAGGCTGCTGGCTGTCCTTTCTTCTTCTCTATCTGTTTAATGCACTGGTTGTTGCAGCAGAGAGTGGTGAGGACCAGGGAATTAAACTTTAACCCACTAAGCTGCAGTTAAGAGTGAAAGAATCAGTGCAGGAGATCGGTACGCCCAACTAAAACAGGGTCAGGGATGGTCTAGCAATTCCATGTGTCCACATTCTACCCGCACCAGAAACCTAGACATGAGTGGAGCCAGCCAGATTGTCCCAGGGCATGAGACACGATCTGATAAATAATCAATCAAATGCACAGATTCGTATCCTATTTGCCCCAGGGAAGGAATTTAAACTCAGATAGAATATAATTAATTTAGCAAACTTTCCTTGAAATAATTTACAAATATAGTTGATTCTTATTCTTACTTTACAGAAGGGGAAATAGCGTGGAGAGTTTTACGTGGTTTCACTGACATCACGCAATGCCAACAGCCCCCTGGTCGTCCAATCAATACATATTTGCAAACTGACATGATGCGAAATTGTTCCTTCTGTTTCAACTTTCTCTCATGTCTTTTTTTGTGCTCCATCAATTCAACGACCACCTATGAAGCATCAACTGTGCTCAGCACTGCAGGGCAGAGTGCCTGGCAGACAGTAGTTGCTCAATAATGAAGGAGAGAGAAGACAGAGTCCTTCTACTCTTGAGACCAGTGGAGAGAAGGCAAACCACGGCAACAGCTCCAAGGGAGACAGGACAGGCTGTCCAGAGGAGGTGACAGAAGCTGGGTGTTGAAGATACCATAGGAGTTTGCCCAGCGGGGAGGGGAAAGGGCATTCAGTGAGAGGAAAGCACCTGCCATGGCCAGAGGAAGCTCACCAGGTTTATCGAAGGAAAGGCAGCTGGTTCTAACCTGTGATTATTCACCGGTGCCACCATCACCTCCCCAGGTGCCCAGCACGTGAATGCCACCGTCATGAAGCTCTGTCCAGGCCTGTTGAAGTTCAAGGCTACACTGGAGCTGATGAGGTACACATGCAGTAACTCTAACAGCAAGGAGAAAGTAATAAACGTTGTCCTTCTAAAGGACAGTCTGATCCCTGTAGGCCCCAGTCTGCAGAATTTGCTGGCTGCTGCTGTCAAAGAAAAATCCCCCGCATGCCAGGTAAGACTTAACTCACCTGGCCCAGATGGTCCTCCTGCCCAGCCCAATCCCCTGACCTGGGCACACGGCTGGTGTGCTGGTGACCCTGCGTGAACCCCTTCCCCAGCCTCTTTGTCCACTGAACTCCTATTCCTTCCTCAAGGCCCATTTGAATTTATTCTCTGAATCTTTCTCGAATCCTCTGAAGTCAGTGGCTTTCCCGCAGGTTGCACATTAGGTCACCTCAGGGGCTTCTAAAACAGTCCCAGATCTGAACTCACCCCAAATCAGATTCTGTGACAGGGCTTCAGGGCTGGATGAGTTTCCTCGGGCTGCTGTGACAAAGTCCCATGAGTGGCCTAAGCAGCACTGATCGTCTCACAGTTCTGGAATCTAGAAGTCCGAGAGCAAGCTGTCGGTAGGGCTGGTTCCTCTGAAGGCCGTGAGAGAAGGATCTGATCCAGGCTTCTCTTCTTGGCTGATAGATGGCATCTGCTCCCTGGGTTTCTTCACGTCGCCTTCCTTTAGTGCAAATTACAGAGCGTCCACATTTTCCCTTTTCATAAGGACACCAGCCATATTGGATTAGGCCACCCTAATGGCCTCACCTTAATTCGATTGCCTTTGTGAAGACCCTATCCCCAAGTAAGGTCACAGCTTGACATACTGAGGGTTAGGACTTCAACATGTGAATTTCGAGATGGACAAGATCCAACCAAAATAAGGGCTTTAAATCCTTCCCAGGTGCTGCTAACCTGCACCCAGGTTGAGGACCTTGTTCTAAGCGGACATGACAGCCAGCACTGGAGAGGCTGCTGATAACACACCGGGTGCCAGGAATCATGTTCAGCTCTGAGTAGCAGGAGTCTGAGAGCTGTGGCTTAAACGAGTTAAGTTCCCTTTTCCCTGTTTCCAAGAAGTGCAGAGAAAGAAGTCCTGGCAGAGATCTGGTTAAACTTCAAGACCCCTCCCAAGTTTTAGCCATTTTATTTTATATTTTGTATTCTTTTTCTCAAAAAAGGCCTCCCATACCGTAAAAGCCTCAGGTCCCACAAAACCTAGGTTTGTCCCACAAAATGGATGCAAGGAAGGGAGGGACACCTCACAGAGCCCTCAGGGACCCTTGCTCCCTCCAGCTCTTTTTCGACAGCCCCTAGTATGTGACTTTATCATTTTTTCCCCAAAAGCCCCACCCAAGCTTGTGTCTAAATCTTATTAGTCAGAACTGGGACACTTGGCTCTCCCTAGCTGCAAAGGAGCTGGGGACTGTGGCTTGTTAGCTGGGCTTATTGCCTCCCTGATCAAAACTGTAGACAGTTAGCAGCATTTGCCATGGCTCTCCACGTCTGTGGTGTCTGACTGGCCCCCTCCCGTTTCCTATTTTGATCTGTGCATTCCCTGAGCAGGGTGGGAGCCGTCGTGGGGGAGGATGTGGCCTGTGATTGGGACCTGAAGCATGAATGACATGGAACATCCAGAAACAACAGGAAGGGCACTCCAGGTGGAGGGGACAGCACAAGCAAAGGCACAGAGGCAGAAAGAAAGGGTCAGGAAGGGGCCCTGGTGAAGGGCTCACTGTGGTTCCAGCACAGGGTAGTAAGGGAGAAGGTTGTGACAAGCCAGGAGAGCCTTGGCCCAGCTGTAAACCTAATTCAGTAATAGGGCAGCTTGAATTAGCTGTAAACCTAATTCAGAGACAGCTTGACCTGGACACCAGCCCTTCAGCCTGGTGTCATTTCCTCATCCCAGGGCAGGGTGGGCTAGAATGAGGAGGGGACCCAGCTGGGCAGTGTCAAGAGAGAGCAACGTGAAGGCTTCTGGCAATCTCCTCCTTGTGGCTGTTCCCAACCTGAGGTGAGCAGGTGAGGTAAGACACATGTCGGAAAAGGAGGGAAGTCACACGCAAAGCAGCCAGATCTGAGCTAGGGAGTATGTGGAGGTAACTGTCCTTGGTCTCCAAGGCTGTCCAGTGTGCCAGGAGCCCATGGCAGAAACTGCCCTTCAGTCCAGGTGCTTGTCACCAGGCTGAGTCATTGTGCAGCTTGGGTGGGCCGGAAAGTCTCCCAGGATGAGGCTCAGGTAGAGGCAGGTGCTAAGAGCGTTCTCTCTCCCCTCCTCCTTTGGAGCTATCTGCAAATTGGACAGTTCCCAAGAGGAGTGAAGCAGAGCATTCCCTCCTAAGCAGGCTGCTCTAACAACTATGAATTCATATGCTGAATTCCAGAGAACACCACAGGGAAAACTAAACCCCCTTTACGGGTAGCCCGTTAACTTTTATAGGACAGCCGAGCTCCCAGGTGCCAGTGCTGCTCATGCAGAAACAGGCCCAAGGGGCGCAAAGGGGCTTCTCATGATGCTTAATGCAATGGTGCAATAGTTTTTTGCAGTCACTGTGCAAGGTGAAACTGCCCCGTTGAAGAACATCATTGTGACCATAGAGAACTCAGTATGTTCCTCCTGGCTGGGTTCTTCAAAATGCCCATTTCTGAGGTCAAGGCTACTCTTATACTCACCAGCCTGAGAAGCACTTGCCTACCCACATGGGAGAGTGTATGGTGTGAAAGTCACGGCCCAGGTTCAAATCCTGACTGCTGCTGTGTGACCCCAGACTATTTACTTGACCTCTCTGTGCCTTGGTTTTCTCTTCTGTAAAACAGGAGCAACGGTAGTAATGACCTTACAGGATGTTGTGCCAACCAAAGGAAAGAATGCATTTAACGTGCTTAGCGTACTGCTGGGCACAGGGTAAAGCCTCAAAAACAAAATTAGCTGCTATTTTTGCTAATATTATGTTAGGGCATGTGAGAGATGCTCAGGCTAATGGAAATAGTTTTCTTCTACGGAAGACAGACTGCCAATTGCACAATGCTGCCAGGGGCCACCCCTCCCTGCTTCTCTAAGCACCACCTTCTAACTCAGGGGATTCTCCCAACCCTCCTGCAAGCCTTTATTAACCTACACCTTGAACAGCAATGGGTTCAGTGTTAAGAAAATGTAAATAATCTTAGGGGTATTTCCCTAACATGGAGGCCCAAAAAGCTGATAGCAAACATTTATCCAGCAAATCCACAAAAAATGACATACAAATGTCTTTACTCAAATATAAAGAGATGCTCAACCTTCCTCTTGAAGGAAAAAAAAAATTAGGGCATGTCTTAAATTCTGCTAGATACCATAATTCACTTTCCAGATTAGTAAGACTCAGAAAGGTTGGAGACAACTTAAATGTCCATTTAGGACTAGCTAGACTATTATCAGGGGGCTGGTTAAGCCCATTGTGGGTCATGCAGATCATTACAAAGAATGAGGGAAACAATATCTGAGGTATTTTCTTAATAAATCAAGTACAACAATGAATATAACATACCACCATCCAGATAAAAAGGGAGCAGGAGTGTGTCTACATGTGTGAATGAATATGTATACAATAACTCTGGAATACTCCAACCAAATCATCTGGGAGCATGGGGCTGGCCCGTGGCTCACTTGGGAGAGTGTGGTGCTGATAATACCAGGGCCACGGGTTCGGATCCCATATAGGGATGGCCGGTTCGCTCACTTGGGAGAGCGTGGTGCTGACAACACCAAGTCAAGGGTTAAGATCCCCTTACCGGTCATCTTTTAAAAAAAAATCATCTGGGAGCAGCTGTTGCCTCTGGGGAGGAAAGCTAGGGCTAGGTGGGTCTGCACACTCTTTGGTACCTGTTGGGATCTCCTTTGAAAATTCTCATTCTGTTGCATTGAGCAGCAGGTTAAGAGCAATTTAAATATGTTAATCTACAGCAGTATAATAATAGAAGGAGAACAGAGCTAAATTTCAAAATATGAAATCCTGGGTTTCTTTGGACAGCAAAATAAATGTGACACAAAGCCTACTGATATAAATCAAAATCAAGTCAGTGCCAAAACTCTACTTGCTTAACATGAAGTCTGATGGGGGAATGCAGAAGCCCCTCCCTCTGGACCAGATGGAAGTTTCTAGTTTAAACTCTGGCCCAGTCATTGTGAAGCCAACTTTCAAATGCAATTGGGGCTGCAGGGTAAAACAAGATCTCAAGTGTTTTCCAAATCCAAGCAGGGTTCCAGCTGGGACACTGGGAGAGCACACCACCAAACCTCAGGTTAGTCCTGGGGATCAGCTGGCTTGATTTTGATGTAAATTAGTAGGCTTTGTGTCACATTTATTTTGCTGTTCACACCCACCAGGACAACTGGTTTGAGTATCCCTCACTTGTGAAAAATTGTGCTATGGTGACCACAAAGTATATCTCTAGCTTTGGTCTTAGCTCTCAGAGAAAGCCTATTGTCCAGTGGGCCTCCCCTCCTCGGGTCCCTCTCCTACCCTAGCCCTCTGTAGGCAGGAGCTACTCCAGCCTTGAGACCAACAGAGCCAGATGCTCATGGGCCAGGCCTCTGGAGCACCCAGGGCAAGCTCCAGAGCAGGGTCCTGCTGCTGTTCCCCAATCCAGTGCTGGGGTCACTTCCCTCCAGCAAGGTCCTGTTAAAAGAAAAACTTTAGACAAAACAAATTTAACAGTTTATTTGAGCATTAAAGGAGTCATGAATTGGGCAGCACTTAAAACCAGAAGAGGTTCAGAGAGCTCTACTCCAGCAGCGTGGGCAGTGAGCTTCTGCAGACTGAATGCACAAGTAAAGAGATTACTTGATTGGCTACAACTAGGTAGGTGTTAGGCTTATCTGGGATGGCGTGATTTAGCGTCTCTAATTTGAGGTTAGTTGGCACTTTCTGATTGGTTGAGCTTAAGTTTTGCTTTACCGTTTCTACTGGGCGTCCATTAGCTTACACAGGAACCCAAGGCACTGTAGCACTCTCAGCCTAATGGCCTCCCATTTAATTTTTTTAAGACAGTCGCAAAAGGTGGAACCCCTGAAGCCCATAAAAGCTCGAGAGAGAGAGAGATAAAGAGACAGAGAGACAGACTCAAAGCTGGCATGTCCCCAGGGAACAGTTTTCCTTCAGGTGTGCATGGATTTGCATTTATAAGATAATATTATGGACTTCAGAGATCCAGGGTCAAGTTTGGCCATGCCAGGATGTCCCCCAGTGGATCATCCCAAGGAATGTGGCTTTCCTCTGACTTGGTAGCTACTGTGGCTGAGTGCAGGTGGAAAAGGAGTTAAAGAGGACCCCAGAATTTCAAGCCTTGACTGAGAGAATGGGGTTGGGATGACAGGAGGGGCAGATGAAGAGGTGCTGTTTTCCTGGGGTTGGAGGGTAGGCAGCAGGTAAGACGTGGAGGTGGCATTCAGGTTTGGGCATGCTGGGGTAAGGTACTAGGCATGTCAGGGTGATCAGGGGAAGATACTCAGCAAGAATCAGAAAATTGGGGGTCTGCTGCCCAAGGGCCACCTTGACAGGCTTGAGCCCCTAGGTGAGTGTGCAAGTGCCACTGGAAAGTGCCCTGGGACAGAGGGGGACCGCAAATGCAATTCTTTCCCACTCTGTATCTCACAGCCTCTCCCAGTGCGCACCTCTCCCTGCCTTCCTTCCACCTGGGTAAACCCAAAATAAGGAGCAGGAGGTAGAAGCAAAGAAGCCTGAGCCCTAATCCCACAGTGCCACTGGCTGACCTCTCTGAGCCTCAGTTTTTGCATCCATGAGATGGGCATAAAAACACCTTCACCAGAAAGAGCGAGTTAAACAAGGCGAGGTATTTCAAAGCACAGTGCTTGGCATTAGATAAGGGCTTGACAAAGGGTTTATTATTCTTAACTGAGTACCCACTGCATAGTGGTTAAGAGGGAAGATGCTGGAGCCACACAGTGTGGGTTTAAATCCCCTAGTGGTTAAATCTCAGTTTTCACCTCTCTGTGCCTCAGTTTCCACACCTGTGAAATGGGGTTCTTGTGCGGATTAAATGAGCTGCTGCCTGACAAGCACTCAGGACAGCGGGGGTACGTAAGTGCTATCTGACAGGGCTACTGGCCACGTGCTACCACTGCTGAGAGGGAAGTTGGACAGGGCTTCAGTGAGAAGACGGCCCCTCCGTCTGTGAGGTCCCCTTCCACCCTCTCAGCATAGAAGATGGCACGGTCTGCCTTCTCCCTTTCACCAGCTCTTCCGCAAAGTCGGGCTGGTTGGATCAAGGCCCTGCTTTTCCTCCGTCCTGTTCCTGGGAACATCTAAGTGCCGCCCCGGCCCAGTGGGCCTGTGTCCACGGGGGCTGGCAGGAACACTGGAACAAGGCCCATGGTGACTAGCCACAGAAGGTCTCCAGTGCAGCCCCAGTCAGGGAATCCTGCCCACCCCTGCAGCTGGGGAGCTTAGGTTCCAAGAAAAGAGCCTTTTCGGGGGAAAAATAAAAGTACCAGCCTTTATCCCCAAACTCAGCCACACCTAGTGAGAATCAATCAGCCCAGATAGGAGGCCAAAATTCAGAAGCACGGCCTCTGGAAGGCCGCCTGGCCATCTGTGGGAAGGAACCACGAAGTCTAGAACAGGCTGGAGACGGGGCAGGTGAGAAGGAGCCTCGTGATGTGCTGATGAAAGGATGGAGCAAGGTGCAAACGGCTCGGAGTGGAGGAGACGGGGGGACAGCTGGAGGAACCCAGCGCCCTGCGCTGTTCTGGGGGGAGGGCAGTTACCCTGATGACCCCACCAGATGACAAGCATGAAGCCAGGGAACTTGCCTTCCAAAGCAATGGCAACCCCTGAACGCTGAAGCCAGTGCGAGTGCAGCGGAGGGAAGGGCTGTCCTGGGGATGTGGAAACTGTGCCTCCTAATCCCTGGCCGCAGGCTTTGGAATTCCTGGGCTCATCTTCCTGGCCTCTAAGTGGCCTAATCCAGAAACACTGTGACAAATGGGCTCTAAACTCCAAAGCGTTCTAGCCAAATCTAATCCACACGGAATGTCTGCTCTGCAGCTGAGCCCCAGCGCACAAGGTTTAGGGATTTAATTATTGTTGTCATAATGTGCCTTTGGGTTCTGCCACCCTCTGAAGAGGCCCAACGCCAAATGCTGGGATCTGGGGGAGAGAAATATCTCAGGATCCAGAGTCTTGTGTAGGTAGAGGCCGTCAGGCTAGGATTGTAAATCCACCCCTGGCAGGCTGGTCACATAAAAAGGAGAAGGTATTTCACAGGCTTTTCAGAACCTGCAGAAGATGACAGCCTTGTGTTTGGAGCACAAGGAAGGAAGGGCAGACTTTGTTTTCCTGAGAGTTTCGTTTCTGTATTTACCACGAGGCCAGCTCCTCTGGGTCTGGAATGCCCAACCTCAACCCCTCCCTGCATGCACCCCGCAGCCACTTCTGTGCCATCTCTAGCTGGCCTGCCAGGCACACTGGCCACCTTCCTGCCTCCGTGCCTTTGTGCCCAGTTCCCTCCACGTGGGGTCCCTTCACCTCCCCCAGTGACACCCACACTTCCCAGCTGAATCCCTCCTTGGTGTTGAGAGAACTGGATGAAACAGCATACATAAAGTGCCCGGGGGAGGGGGCACAGCTGGCTCAGTGCTGGGGGCAGTGGGCTCAGGGCTGAGTGTGCCTGAGATTTATGGGAAAGTACATCAGGGCTCCTAAGGAAGCAGTTTAAAATGTCCCGGCTCCAGAGCAGAGAAGAGAACCCCCCTGGAGAAAAGGAGGAACTGACTGGGTGCCAAGAGGGAGGTCAGCCTCTGAAAGGGGGACATGTCCTGAGACTGACAATAGGGCCCCTCCACAGGAGTCAGCCAGTCGGTCCTGAATTCTTAAGCACAGAGAAACTCGCAGCGTGGCTGGAGAAGCGGCTACAGTCCCCGCCTTCCTAAACAATGGCATTTTTAAAACTCTTATTTTGAAATAATTATAGATTCACAGGAAGTTGCAAAAATAGTGCAGAGAGGTCCTGTGTACCCTTCACCCAGTGACCCCCCGCATCCCCCAATGGTTACATCTTACGTCACTAAAGTACAAAATCAAAACCAGGAAACTGACATTGGGATAAACTACAGACCTTATTCAGAGGTAAACAATGGCATCTCGGTCACCTCCTGAAATGGCTCTCACATATATGACCAGGAATTTCAGTGCTCCTCAGAATGACTCGACACACGCTAATCAACGTCATGGTTGTTCAGAAACCCCTCGCCCCCCTCTGCCATCTACTCCTGATGACAGCCGCTAAGGCAGGTGGGAAGAGACATGGGCTCCCCACCCCCCGCCTTCCCTCAATTTGACAGGGGAGCAAAGGGGAAACCCTAAGACAGAGTTGGGCTTCGGTGGACCCCCTTCCAGGTGGGCCTTATACGAGCATATCGAGCAGGGGACTTGGGGTGCTGAACCTCTGCGTGGAAGGGGGTTGTTTAGTCTCCTACCCGACCCCTGAGGGAATGTCTCAGAGCCTGTGCTATCACCCTGAAAGCCCGAGCCCCAGTTTTCTCATCTGTGAAATGGGGATAATAACAACCCACCTCATAGGTTATTAGGAGGATTCAATGAGGTGATATTTGTAAAGAGCTTGGAACATGCCTGGTACATAATAAATCTACATACATGTTTGATACATTAATAATGAAAATAAAATAAGTTTCTGTAAATAGTTTTATAGGACATCATAGCTAGTGCTAAGATTTTTCCAAATAGCCTGGAGCGGATGAGGGTTACAGGAAGCATGGAGGTCTTTGATCAAGCATTTCATCTATATGGTGGATACCTTTTGCATGCAAAATTGAATTGATATGCAAAAAAACTGGCATTTATTGAAGACTATTAATCACTCGCTTTGAATAGCTGTTATCTTTGAGAACAGCCATCAGCCCCACCACGGGCCTTGTGGGTGAGTCAGGTTTTCCTCCCTGGTTCCTGCCCGCCTCCCTGTGGGTTTAGCTGGGCCTAACCATGTCAGGTCTGTAAAGTTACTGCAGGTATAGCCACAAGGCTGGGGCTGGATTTCGATATTTGTTCAATCCTCCCTCATTTTGTTAGAAATTCTGCAGCGCCTGAAAAGACACAGGCAGAATCTTACTGGGGAACTTCTATCAACGAGATGAGGAGCCCTTTTAGTGGACATTGCAGGACAATGGGCCAGACCTCTGACCCAGGCTGGAGCGCATTTGCTGACTGAGACAGCGGGGGCTGCCCTGTCGGCAGGGCCACACTGTCCCTGGGACCATGCAGGGAGAGCCAGAAGTCTTTCTCCCCAGACCACGGCAGCTGGGACAGAGCAACAGGGGGTTAAAGAGATTATGGGCTCAACTGCAGGGAGCACTGAATAGACCCTATTTAGGGGGCATATGAGGCCCAGGATTCCGTACATTATTGTGGCTGAAAAGGAAAGCTGAGATTGTTTTTTTCATTGTGGTAAAATATATATAACATGAAATTTACTAAAAAAAATTTACTAAGAAGATACTGTAACAATTTAAGCATTTTTAAGTGTGCACTTCAGTGGCATTTAAGTACATTCACAATGTTGTCCAACCATCATTGCTGTTTCCAAAAGTTTTTTTTTATCTCCCTAAACAGAAACTCTGTACCCATTAAGCAGTATTTCTCCATTCTTCCCTCCCAGCCCCTAATAAACTCCAATCTACTTTCTGTCTCTATAAGTTTGTCTACTCTAGATGTTTCGTGTGAATGCAATCTTACAATATCCACCCTTTCGTGTCTGGCTTCTTTCACTCAGCATGATGTCTTCAAGGTTCATCCGTGTCCTAGCATGTGTCAGAACTTCTTCCTTTTTAAGGCTGAGTGATTGTCCACCGTGTAGATACGCCACGTTTTGTGTGTCTGATCATTTCCGGGTGAACTTGTGGGTTGTTTCCACCTTTCGGCTGTGCTGGTACGAACACTGCTGTACAAGTACGTGTTTGATTCTCTGCTTCCAATTCTTTTGGGTATTTACCTTGGAATTGCTGAGAAGGTAAAGGAAGCTGCAGTTTTGCTTCAGAGCTTTGCTTTCTTGGCTAAGGTCAGTCCTAGCCCACCTGACAGGAGCCACGTGGGCCACATGTCATGCAGGCCCTGCTTCCAGAGCTCCATCACATGAATTAACTTGTGCCTTTGTTACAGTAAATGGCACATACCTTCTGCTGTGACCACAGAGTGGATGAGAAGAGCACGTGAGGTAGGAAGTTTGAGGCGGGCACAGACGAACTCAGCCAGGCACAAAGGCGGGGACAGAGGGGCAGCCTCTGCCAGAGATCAAAAGCCCAGCTCAGGGCAGACACACGTCTCCCTTACAAGTTACTAATAACTGGTCTACGGCCATACCATACCACCCTAAGTGCATCTGATCTGGGAAAGGCTGGTCCTGGTTAGTACTCGGATGGGAGACCGCGTGGGAATACCAGGGCTGTAGGCTTAAAAAGAAAAAAAGGACAACGAAGAAAAAGTTACTAATACTTGTTTTAAAATGATGCTGTCAGTGAGCAGGAACACTCGGGCACTTTCAGGACAGGATAGTTCTCCAGGTGTTTGGGGTAAATAACATTGCCTTCACTTGTACCGTGAAGACTAAATTAGTCGATTGACTGGAAGCACCCAGAACACAGCCTGCATCCAAGTGCTCAGTGAATGTTCTTGTTCTGGGATGAATATGATTTAAGGAATAAAGAGAAAAGGTCAGGACCCTGCTTTTATAGAGCTTGCAGTCTAGGAGAGATGGTTTTTGGCCGAGAGATGAGGAATATTTCAGGAATCATGGGAGATGCAGCATTTGAGCTGGATCTGGACCACGGGTGGGATTCCAGTGGGTGTAGATGGAGATGAAGCCCAGCCGTGGGGAGTCGAGGAAGGAGTCTTGAGACTGGGGTTGGAGAAGATGCATGCATCAGAGTGGCTGGGGGGCTTGTCAGAAATGCAGATTTCCTAGCTCCATCCCCAGAGAGTCCCTTTTAGGTTTGGAGTGGGCTCCACACTACACAGGAAGCTATAATTTTAACCAGCCATTCAGGGACCCCTGGAACAGGAGGTTCTCGGGTATAGTTTGGGGAGTCGCTGGCCAGATTGGAGGGGGAAGAGTTAGTAAAATCAAGTTCAAAAGAATCAAGACCTCATGAGGTCTTGAACCAGAGTGAAGGTCCAAATGAGAACAGAAATGTATGGTGGGGGAAATAAACTTCAACCCCCAAACCCCAAACTTAGGGTAATTATTCAGCCATAGAAAAGAAATGAAGTATTGATACTTGCTACCACCTGGATAAACCCTGAAAACATGCTAAGTGAATGAAGCCGATCACAAAAGGCCACATATAATTCTATTTATATGAAATATTCAGAACAGGGAAATCCACAGAGACAGTCATTGCCAGGGGGTAGGGCAAAGGAGAATGGAGTATGACTGGTTAAAGGGTATGGAGTTTCTTTCAGGGATACTGAGAATATTCTGGAAGTAGGTAGTGGTGATGGTTGTACAACAATGTGAATATGCTAAATGCCACTGAATTGTTCAGCTTACAGTTGTTAAAGTGGTAAATTGATACTGAGAATATTCTGGAAGTAGGTAGTGGTGATGGTTGTACAACAATGTGAATATGCTACATGCCACTGAATTGTTCAGCTTACAGTTGTTAAAGTGGTAAATTTTATAGTATGTACTCTCCCACACTTAAAAAGATGGTAGCCGAGCATGTACTCGCACCGACTACTTTATGAGTCAAAGCTGACTTTTTCCCCATTCCACCATGGAAAATGCAGACAGCGAGTCTTAACCCAACAGTGCAGCAGTGTGTTTTAAATATATTTATAATTCTGAAGGTAGTTGCTCAGGACCTCTGCAGGAGACTTCTGCAAAAAATTCAGGAGTAGTAATGCCTAAGGTGTCACAGATAGGCCGAGTGCCTCACAATGCACACATGAGACGTGCAGTCTCTCTCTCCTGGCACACAGAGCTGGCTTGAGGGAGGTCCAGCATCAAAGCCGGTTCCCTCTCTTGTTTTTACTGGCATAAGAGGGCAGGAGGTGGAAAGGAATAACAGCAGACTTTGGGGGCCTTTCTGAGCAGAGCCAGCCCTCTGGTTTGCAGCAAAGAGGAGAAGGGAATCCTGGGCAACGGGGGTCAGCCCAGAAGCCTCCAGAATGTGGCTCACAGAGCTTGGGCTTGCCACCAGTCTAGCGGCCTCAGGGCTTATGTTTCCTCTTCTTTGAAGGGAGCAGAGCAGCAGAATCTAGCCCAAATCAAGAGGTAAGGCCGAGGAAACCAAGCGAACAGCCTGGCCTCTCCCTCCGCCCCAGCTCTCATGGCGGATGCTCAATTGCCCATGGAGC
>NW_007733317.1:72212-75409 GCF_000696425.1 Galeopterus variegatus | reverse complement strand
AACAGCCTGGCCTCTCCCTCCGCCCCAGCTCTCATGGCGGATGCTCAATTGCCCATGGAGCTGGCCAAGGCAAACAGTTCAGGGAGCTTTCAAAGCAACCTCTAAAACCATGCGCACCCAGCACAGCTTCCTGTGCCCACCTGAAGGTGTGAGAACTTTACCTACCACCTGGACAGATGCCGGTCCCTCCCTGCACCCCCATCTCCAGAGGTGGGCTTCCTAAGAAGAAAATACTGTCAGAAATAATTTAGCTGCTGGCTCTGAGGGGCAAGAGTGCTAGAAAGCTCGGGTGGGTAGGAAGGATTGGTGTTTTCTTTTCCTTTCCCCACTGTGGGTTACAAGCTCTGATGAAAGTGTGGACTTTGATCCGGCTCTCACTCAGAAAGGAAGAGCCGAGTAGGCGTGGTAGAGCCCTCCAAGCCAGGAGCCCACCACGGGTGGTGCTGAGTCAGCAGAAAGCATATCCCTGGGTGTGGAAAGAAATCCTTGCTGAGGACTTAATGAGCACCACCAGGAGGTTACATTTGAAGCACCATCATGCTTTGGCCCAGAAGCCCAGAAAAAGCCTGGCTGCGCATTGTTTTTATTTCAGCAGCTCTCAAGCACTACTGAAATGGCTTGGTTTGACCC
This sequence comes from Galeopterus variegatus, assembly GCF_000696425.1. Classification (NCBI taxonomy): domain Eukaryota; kingdom Metazoa; phylum Chordata; class Mammalia; order Dermoptera; family Cynocephalidae; genus Galeopterus; species Galeopterus variegatus. Next base: position 74,779 of record NW_007733317.1, on the reverse strand, counting down.
AAATTCATTCATTCATTCAGTGTTCACTGAGCACATTCTCTCAGGGTAGTACTGGTGCTGTGTAGTGAAAGCCCAAACCCAGCACCAGGCCCAGTACCCCATTAATAAAAGACACTAAATAAATATGTGTTGAACAAATGAATGAATGAATGAATGTAACTTTGTCTTCGATCCAGTTTGGATGGCCAAACATACACATGAAAAGTTAATTATATGAAATAAGTAACATTGGGACAAGAAGTTTATGATTAAGGGTCCAAGTGTGTATAGATGGTACAAGCTTGTGAAAAAGAAGATGCTGTTGGCTGATGGAAGAAAAGCTTGACGGGAGAGGTTGACAGTAAAGGAGTTAGAGAATAAGAATGTGGGAAGGGATGAGAGAAGGCAGGCGAGGGTGCACACAAGCATGGCATGTCACAGTCTGAGTGACCGGTGTGGAGAAGGATGGTGAGTTGGCATTAGGAAGCCAGCCAGGGCAAGAGTGCACATAATCCTGCAGGTAAGGGGTCCATGGGAGGATTTTGAGTATGGTACAGACATGACAAATCGGTTTTAGATAGACGAAGCTAACCTAATATACAGGATAGACTGGAAGGAGAAAGAAACTGAAGGTAGGAAACCAGTTAGGGTGATGGTGATGAACTTTGGCAGGTCTCAGGGTCCTCTGAGAATCTGTTCAGGACCATAAGCCCTCTGGGCCCCAAAATAGATTTATGCACATATGAAATTGTGCCTATGAGCTCAAGGTGTGGTTTGCAATCCTAAACCCCATTCGTGGACTTTCAAGGGCCCAGGGTCCCAGGTTAAGCACCCCTCTGTTGGGAGAACTACCCTTTTCTGAATGCCTATATGAGATAAGCCAGATTCTTTGTAGCGGGTTTTGAGAATGATTTAACTTGAGGATTTACATGAGNAGATAAGCCAGATTCTTTGTAGCGGGTTTTGAGAATGATTTAACTTGAGGATTTACATGAGGATAGAAAGGGGAGAAACAGATACTAAGGCTTTACTTTGAGGATCTGCACGTGGGAAGCTCAGGGGACGCATGCAGCAGCAGCGGCAGTCACCGTCTAAGCCTTCAGTGCACCCTGACTGGCGTGTGGCACAAACAGAAATGTCATGGCTCAAAAATGAAGGCTCTAAGGGCACCTTTGCCATAGAGCCCGCAGCACAAAACTGAGAAGGGCATTTTCTGGGTGGAATCGAGTAAAAACATATTACTTTAGTAGAACGGAAGACATGGTAAGAGTTATGCATTTTAAAAGGTAAAACTATTGAACCTATTTTCTTTTTGTTATTAAATAAATATCACTCTAGATATTTATTTAATATCACTTTAGATATTTATTTAATATCACTTTTTCTCAAATGTAATACATACTTTGCGGGGGTTGTATTTTGGATAGCCAAAATATCTCTACGGCCCTTTGGCTATTATTTAATGTGTACCCCCATGATATTGACAGCAATGGGAGAAGACTGTGACGTGTGCTGTGCACAGACATTCATTAACACATAAAAACTCGCTCTGAAATGAAGAATGAAGGAACTTAAAGTTGTATGGTTTATATATAAGCCCACCAAAAAATGGGTAAGAAAAGACTGATAAACTAGAATTATACACACACACACACACACACACACACACTCAAGACCAAATAGATTGTGCTCTTGCTTTTTTATTTGATTTCCCTCTATTTTCTTTTTCAGACTTGAGGCATGTCATCTCATAAGGAAAGAGAAACTCCTACAGGGTTTTAATGGATCATCAAGAATCTATTTTAGTGTCATCTACTAGGAAAGCCTGTGAGGTCTCGCCCCTCCAGATTGCAGAAGAAAGGTTGGTATGAACACACCGGGAGTCATAGAAACTAAACAAGCACAAGAACATAGGGCCTCCCCATGTCTAGAAGACGAGGCCATGGCCGGCTCTCCCTCATGTCACAGGGAATCCAGACCCCATTTCAGGGGGAAGATATAAAGACCATTTTTAAGAGAAAGTCACTTTCCATAGAGTATGCATAAAATGGGTTCCAACAGCTGGTTTCAGGGCAGCCCCAGCTGCTTTTTTATACAAATTATTCAGCCAGCAAAGCATTGTATAAGAGAAGAGGCAGGAGGTCTTTGAAGCTGGTTGTTTTTCTTTGGGTGGCTTAGATTTTCCTGGGTGACTGATTTTCACATATCCATCACCTGATTCTAACTTGGCCTCCACCAAGCCAACAACTTAGGCTCTATCCTGTTGCTCATTAACTAGGAGGAATGCGTACGGGGCTTTTAGGTGCTTTCAAGAACTTTGCCATTGTAACAGAGCTGATTTATGGTCCTGCTTTTACAGCTCCAAGTTGGTTCAATTTGCCCAAAGAAGCGGAGGTCGCTCTCATGTGCAAGGCACTGATTAATCATGAATCCTGAGGGAGGGACAGAGGACGGGAAAACCCAGCCACCAGAGGGTTTTTTCCTTCCCTCCCCTCTAGAGTCCTGAAGAAAACATGGATGACAAACCCTAAGTTCTGTAAAGAAGTCACCCCAGGAGGGTCTTTTTCCTTCACACATGTCTTTAGCCA
>NW_007733317.1:69777-71701 GCF_000696425.1 Galeopterus variegatus | reverse complement strand
CTAAGTTCTGTAAAGAAGTCACCCCAGGAGGGTCTTTTTCCTTCACACATGTCTTTAGCCAGGCTGCGAGCTGAGGACTCTGCTGATGGTCACCGCAAACACACTTCTACACGGGTGCCTCGTTCAAGGACATGAGCGAGAAGCCACGGGTGTAATACAGAAATCTATATTCTAAGTCAATTGAGTCATACAATCGAAGGTAGACAGCATTTAGTTATAACTAGGATGGTTAAAACTCAGTACATGCTTCTAGAAAAAATAAAACATGCTTTTCACCAGAAATCACTTCACACTTGTGCATCAATATTTTCTTCTCACACTGCCTGTTTCCCAACACCTCATCTGTTAAATTTCTTAACTGGTATTTACGAAGGGAGAAATAGACATGACTTGCTCCTGGGAAGGGAGAAGAGCAAGTCCCTTCCTGAGCTGTATGGGCTTCTTCTGGGTAAAAATTAGAAGTGCAAGTGTAGAAAGCGAGTGGAAATCAAGTTTGAAAGGCATCCCGCGGCTGTGCAGGGGGTTGGCTGGGGGTGGCTGGGGTTGCCCAGGAGAGGTCGATGCTAGATGATCTTGCTTCTCACTCAATGCTTATGCTGTGTTTTTTCCCAAACTAAAAAGGCTTTTGGATCTTTCAAAGGCATTTTAAGGAGTCTTGCTCACTCCTTTTCCCCATCCAAGAGAGCTGAGAAGATAAATGTCCTCTACTTCCACGTATTATTAAACACTAAGATTTTAAACCTTTGCATGTATGAAAATTTGTGCCATTTTCCAGCTTTATTTGTTGACATTATTAGAAAGGATCTCTTTCCTTTTTGCTTTGTAATATTTAATTTTAATTTTTAAATTTTTTTAACTTTTTCAATTAAAAAAGTTTTTAAAAAACCCCAGCATTAATTCCAACAACGGGGAAAAATAAAACCAGCATTAATTCCAACGACAGACCCTAGAGGAGAATTGATCCCATGCACAGGACTAATTCTGCCACAACCACTCCCTCCCCTCACCCGCTGTCCCATGGTGGCACATGGGGACAGCACTGTTTGTTTGTTATAGCCTCTACCTTAGGTATGAAAACCTTGAACAACTGCCCTTGCAGGTGAGTCTAAAAACTGCCTGAGCTTGCCACATGTTGAAGGGGAAGCCAACCAGCTGCCAGGCTGCTCCTGAGGGGCACTAAGTTGCAGAGAGGAGCACAAAGGAAGCTTTGCTCAGAATGCAGACCCCAATTCACTTATGTTATGTTATATGCTGCGGACCCCTTACTATGTGAGATTTTTAAAATAAATAGTCCTGAGGGGAAAGCTGGCTTTCCATCAACACACAGAATTTATTTTTAACTTCCATGAATACAGCTATTAACAAGCAGTCACTTTGGGGCAGGAAGGGCTCCTACCAGCAGAGACTATGGCTATTACTTCAGCTCATGCATTTCTGGAACAGTCCGCTGTGTGTCTGACTGTGTGTGTTTTTTAAGAACGAAAACAACACTGCACAACATAGTGCCTTTGACTTTTCTCTCTCATTCGAAAAATTCTTTCCAGCTTACTTAAGGCGACAGAGGGAACTACTGAACCGGGAACTACTGAACCGGAAACTTCCAGTGCTCCAAAATGGAAAAGCATATGGCTACCAACTTTGTGGGGACATTCCCAGACCATTGCATAGGATGCAGAGTTCTGATTAGGGTGTGGCAGGTCCTATGGGCAGACTGCAAAACAACGGTTATAGAAGTGGTTCCCTGTATGCAGCCCAACACAGAGCATGGTCACAGCATTGACCCAATAGAAACAATTACTCAGAGGGGGCTTTGAGTGGCAGAGCAGTGAATCAGGTTAAAATGAATAGACTTCACAGCCTCAGCAACTTGTATGTCAGAGAGGGCATAAGACACGTTTCCAGCAAGCCCGCACAGTGGTAAGAC
>NW_007733317.1:65777-69175 GCF_000696425.1 Galeopterus variegatus | reverse complement strand
AGAAACAATTACTCAGAGGGGGCTTTGAGTGGCAGAGCAGTGAATCAGGTTAAAATGAATAGACTTCACAGCCTCAACAACTTGTATGTCAGAGAGGGCATAAGACACGTTTCCAGCAAGCCCGCACAGTGGTAAGACATTTCTCAACTATTTTCCCACAACATTCCCCCACTTTCAATTTTTTAAAAATGTCTTGAGCAGCAGAAAGAAAAATTCTCTGCATGTCTTTAATTCATTTATACTTTGCCAAAAGTATAGTTTTTCTACAAAAGGCTGATCTCTTATGCTGTGTCCCCATACTGCCATCCCACCCCATTCCCCTTTCCAATAAGACACACTGGCTAGAGGAGCCATATCCAATCCAGGATCAAAAGTCCTAATTTAGTTCAAATCTATAAGAGAATATACCCTGAATGGATTTGCAATTTGGCTCAACCAACAAAATACTTGCTGTAGAATACCTGGAGGTGATAAGCACAGGGCAGGAGAGACCCTGTGGCTCACACGAGGCACACCACCTTTCCTTCCTCGGTGCCAACCACGACAGCAGAAAGACTTGTTCCTTAAGCCAAGGACGAGGAATATCACCACTTTCATTCTAATTTGAGGTCTTCTTTATGAGCTTGGACAGATTAATTGACATCGTTGAGTCCTGACTTAACTCCTCCGCAAATGGAGACTTGAGAAGTTTCCATCACAAGCTGAGAATGAAATGATTTTAATGCAAATACAGAACTTCCTTGTAAATCCAGCCTAAGTTTAGGAATTTGTGAGCATAAAATGTCTTTGTTGCCAAGTCTGTCCAACTCCAGCCTGCCTCCCATCTTAGCAGAAAGCCCTAATCCTGCCTCTTGGGATCAGAATGGACCCAATTTTTCCTTCTTCCCCTCTGTCCTCATCCTTTGGTGACATTTCCGAGTGTTTTTGCTAATTCATCTACTGATGTCCGATTTATGACCACACCATCCCCACCTCTGACATGGCCACAACATGACTGTAAGAAATGGTTATGTAAGCTAGAATGCTTATCAACGGAGATCCTCTGCCTCGGTGTCCCCCCCTGTAAGAATGTGTATAATAACTCCATTTTTAACTCCTTCCATACAGATGCAGCCATTTCTATGTTGGTTCTGCATTCCTTGGAAGATGCTAGGCTCTAATTTATTTTTAAATTTCTTATTACATGTGTCATTTCAGAAAAGGAGAAATAATTAGAACAATAGAAGTTGGGGGTGAAGTTGTAACGAAAATGATGCCAATTTCCACATACCCAGATCATAGCTCTGAAAAAGTAGCTGAGGACAGGAATTAAGATGATGAAGCTTTTTAAGTCTCCTAAATACAACTCTTTGAAACCCACTATCTTTCAAAAACATCATAATGATCTTACAATCATGACTTCAAACAGCCTTAATGAAATCCACAGAGAAAGGCATGCACAAGATCTCAGCAGAGAGGGGAAGAGATTCATTTAGAAAATTAATAGAAACTAGACGAGCCCGTACACGAAGCCGTCCTGTTGCTACAATAAATTATTACATGGCTGAAGACTTTTATAAAATGAGATACCTCGGTAGCAAGAAAAATGAAACCCTGTCTCGTTGATCGGAAGGATCCGTGGCAACTGAAATAACTCTATCCTGGGAGAGGATTAAATTCTAACCTTTCCAAAAAAAGGAAAAAAAAGTCATTTAAATGAAAACGCCCATCTAAGATCACGCTTCATGCTGGAGCCTGAGCCTGGCTGGGAGACGTGCTGATGAGAGGCTTTCTGCTTGCCTGTTCCTGCAGATCCTAACGAGATCATGTCTCCCTTATCCACCTGCTTGTCTCATATCCAAGCTGGATGACAGCTCATAGCCAGCAGCTCAGAGCAGGGAGCAGCCCAGCTGGTTTGAACTAGTTTAAAAATGACACAAGTTGCTTCCTTATCACACATTTTGATAGGTTCACAGCTCCCCAACAGACACCTGGGGAAAAATACCTTTACTATAATTTTAAATGCTCAGCTCCCTCCTTAAGGAGCATATCAACTAAACTGATCTAATTAAACTCCAAAGAAGACTTCTGTTCCGGTGCCATCCCCCACCCCCCAGACCACTGAGCACTGGGGAATGCTGGCTCGCTGGAGTCTGGCTTATGTGTTGGTCTTGTCTGGACCGGAGGAACTGTGCCTTCTGAAATTCTTTGATGACTGATACTCTTTCTGCTTGCTCAAAAGAGCCTTTGCTTAACCCTCTGTCCTTCACATCTATTTGCATGCCGGACGTGCTTGTCAATGAGGCAGACAACACAGCCTGGGGAACGGACCAATGACTCCTTCATTAATGGGTGTTGTGCCCTGTCTCATAAGATGTCCAGGAAGCTTTCTTCTGCTTCTTCATCTCTCTAGAGGTGAAAAAAGACAATAGAGAAGGCCCAATCCAGCAACTGCAGCCACCAAAGAGATGGTTGTTGCTTTTTCAGGGAAATAAGCTAAAAGAGACCTTAGAGTCATCTGAGGCAGGCCTGTCATTGCATGAATGAAAAAAATGGGGGGGTGGGGAAGAGAGGATTCATAATTGCCCCATCAGATGGCTTCATGCCCTGCCTGGAACCCTTTGGTGGTTTCTCATCTCTCTTGACACTCATCTTGGAATGCTTCCTAGACAGCCTTGACCCTACTCAGTCAGAAGCCCAACCCAGCTGTGTGGAGAGGCCACTTAGAGCAAAACTAGCCCCTAGTCACTAGCCCCGTGTGAGCCCCCAGCCAACAGCAGAGTGCCAGCCAGTTGAGTGAGCCATCTTGAGGTGGATCCGCTGGCCCCGACTGAATTGCCCCAGCTGAAGCCATGTGGAGCAGAGATGAGCTGTCCCACCAACCCCTCCCTGAATTGCAGAATCATGAGCAAATTAGTAGTTGCTGTTGTTTTAAGTCACTTTGCTTTAGGCTGTTTGCTGCCCAGCAGTAGATAACCAACGCACTATCTGAAATGATCTTGTTCGTGTATTTGTTATCCACGGTCAGCCATCCCTGCCTCCCCACCCCTCAGTTAGGACAGAAGCTCCGTGAATGTGTCTATCTCATTCATCAAGAGATCCCCAGTACTCAGCACAATGCTTGGCCCCCAATATGCACTCAATAATATTTGTTGTATGAATGAATGAGAAAAATCATATGGGTTTTGGTCAGTTAGGCCTAAAAGCCCAGTGTCTCACTCCCAGTCTACTCCGCTACCTTACCCCCAGGCAACCAATATGCTACTTTCTCTCTCATGTATCAGCATCTCTGGTCTTTAGGAAGTCTTCAAGACCTAGAATTAGGCTGGTTTACTAAAGAATGATCCCTAAGGAAACATGCTCAAGGCCAACACATCTCTAGGTAATCAGGTAAAGATCTAATTTCCTGTGGATACTCA
>NW_007733317.1:65002-65681 GCF_000696425.1 Galeopterus variegatus | reverse complement strand
TGCTCAAGGCCAACACATCTCTAGGTAATCAGGTAAAGATCTAATTTCCTGTGGATACTCAAAGTAATCATAACAGACATTTATTGAATGTGTTTATGGGCCAAGTACCATGCTCTGCCCTTTATACGTATTAACTCATTTAATCCTCTTTATAACCTTAGGAGACACGTACTATTACATGTACACATGGGAACAATGAGGCCAGGAGAGATTCAGTAACTTGCCCAAGGTCAGTGGGCTAGTAAGTGGCAAAGCCAGGCTGTGAGACAGGGCAGTGTGCCCCACAGGGAGTGGGAAGAGGACCCTTCCTCCTGCCTTGGAGACTGAGCCCTCTTTTGCTGGTTTTACTAGCACCCAACATAGTCACCCTTCTCTCCTGGTCTTATTCATTAAGGAAATGAGATTGCCCTCATTGGGGTGGAGGATGATATTATCATGGGGCTCCTGGAATGGGGACCTTCCTATAATCAAAGGCTGGGACAGTAATGGAGCAATAGCTTGTCTTCAGCTGAAGCTGAAAGTATCCAGCAGAAATCCAGCCCAACTACAAGGGCATCCCTGCCTTGTGGCAGAAGCAAGTATCTGAGTAGAGGGAGATGTCTTGGATCCCACAGAGAGATTCCAACCATTTGAGATGGAGCCTCAGCTCAGACGAAAGCTGCACAGCTCTCCTCCATGG
>NW_007733317.1:62015-64295 GCF_000696425.1 Galeopterus variegatus | reverse complement strand
ATTCCAACCATTTGAGATGGAGCCTCAGCTCAGACGAAAGCTGCACAGCTCTCCTCCATGGCCAGGTCTACCATTAAACACTCTGTGTTCAGCTCAGAACTGCAAACATTTCCCAGGCATCCAGTGTGCCCTTGGCATTGTGCAGGGTAAGACCCTGCTCTCCAGTTGTCAGAAAAGCAGGGTCTAAGGACAGGCAGTGATCAGAAGAGAAGGGGTGCTGAAGTACCCCAGAGCCTGGATGACTTTATTTCCAATGGATCTGAAAAGGCTATGGGTCCCATACCAAGAAAGCAAAAAAAAATTCTCTCCTTTGTTTTATTTTCCTGTATTGAGGAAGAAAAGCCAGCTGAAGGGCGCCCTTCTTAGGAGGCCCATGGCCTTTGGGGCTTAGCATCTTCTCACAGAGGAATAAGCAGCCACCTGCTTCACGGGCTTGCTCATGCCAACTTGGGTGCCTTCCATCTCCCCCACCAGCTATTGCCCTGGGGCCCACATCGTCTCTCTGCAGCCAGTTTCCTAAGATTGGTGGGAATTACATGCCCAGATGGAAAATGGGTGTGGGGAGAAATGCTCCCCTCGGGGGCTCCCCCTCGTAGCAAGACGTCATGATCAAAGGGGAGACAGGTAACATGGTCTGCTCTGAGCCGAGGAAACAGCACCATGTCAAGAATGACATGACACCTGAGGACAGAGTGAAGGGAAGCAGGCTCAGTGGACGGGGGCTGCTCACAGATGCCCTGGTATAGTGGCCCATTCAGGTTGATTGCTGAGGGTCGTGACAAAAACCTGCATTCGCTGATTAATGTGCATAAACAGCCAGTGGTGTGGAAAACAATGGCTGCCCCAGACACAGGTTCTCCTTAAAAATGGTTTGGCATCTTTAATTAGTATTTTAAGGCACAAACAAAAGGAAAGCAGTAATTATCTTTGTCTGTCCCCCAATGTCAAATTTATAAACACACCATCCTGAGCCATTAGCAAGTACTACCGTATGCTCTAGAAGACAAGAAGACTACTTTCTTTATTGCTTCCAAGTAGAGCTGAGAAAACTGTGAATGTTTTGAAATTTTTTACAGATTGGAAAAGTGAGAAGAGACTTTTAACCTGAAACGTGTTGTTTTTAGCCCAGCAGAGAGCTTTGATTCCCAGGCTCCAGAACTCACCAGAACTGAGCTGAGGTCCTGGCTGCCCCTGCCCAGCTGTGTGACTTGCGATATGTTTCTTAGGCTCTCTCACCTGCAGGTTCCTCTTCCATCAAATGTGGATGGTCCTGGGGAGAGCTTCCCACAGAGCCTGCAGAGATTCCGATGTTTGTTATTATCGATTCTGCCTCCATCAGGTGGAAGGTGACATGGGGGCTCAGAACAGAAAACAGTTGCATTCACCAAATTCCCTCGAGCACGCTTGAAATTTCACCTCTGAGGCTGGCATTACTGTGCCCCTTTTATTCAAGACGAAACTGAGGTTGAAACAACACGGAGGATTTGCCCGAGGCCACGCCGCAGGGGAGGAGCTGCAGGGGGCGCTGTGGAGGACAGATGTGTTTTGACTGCCAGCCACAGGACAGCATCTCTGGTGGGGCAAATCAGCCAATGAGAAGTGCAGGGCAGCCATACATTCCCAACCCTCAAAGTCGTTCCCTCTAAGTGAAAATGGGTAAATTACTAATATTGTTATTAACCTCAAATTTTTATTAAATGAACTCCACTATGGCTATAATTAATTTACGGATAAATTTCAGGAAATATTTCTCTCTCCTTAAGAATGGGTATTCAGTCTACTTCTTGTCCCCCACTTTTAAAATAGAATTTCTCATTTTTAGCTGGATACGTGGTAACTCAGAATAGAAACTACCTCTCCCTGATTCCTCTGCAACCAGGTGTAGCTATGAACTACTTCTGGCCATAGGATGTAAGGGGAAGTGTAGTGTGCAGTTTTCCCCTTTGTCCTGCTCCCTGCTGACTGATGGGTGCATGTGATGGCTGGAGCCTGAGCAGTCATTTTGTGCTATGAGGTGCAAGCTAAGATTGGAAGATAGAAAGTCAAGAGATGGTGGAGCAACAATGTCAGGCTAGACTGCCTATCCTTGGACATTTATAGGAGAAGGAAATAAACTTCTCTCTCATATAAGCCCATGTTACTTTGGGTTTTCTGTTACTCAGAGCCAAGTCTAATCCTGCCTCATCTCTCCACATATTCCTGATAGAACTATCTCCAGTCACCATGACTGCTCTTCCCCTACGTGACGGTTATCTCTCTTTCTGACTTTTCCTTTTTTTT
>NW_007733317.1:58962-61488 GCF_000696425.1 Galeopterus variegatus | reverse complement strand
TTTTTTTTAAAATCTCTCTCACTAAATGCATATCTTTATTTCAAGATGTCAAACTCTGGAAACAGTAAATCCACATGGCAGTAATAAAATCCCTTATCCTGAGTATACCATGGTAAACTCCTTCAGAATTTTTTTATGACCATAAAAGAAAGTAGCTTTGAAGATACTTAAATGAACAGGCAAGTGGAATCCATTTGCTATGACTCCTGGGTACAATAGCTTAAGCCCTCTTAGCTCAGAGGTTTCCATGGTCCCTCCAGAATAAGTGAATAAGAATAGAGCCTATTAAGAATAATCACTATGTCCCCAACCAGAACCAAATCGCCTTAGCCAAGAAGTGTAGACACTTTTCATGGATTTAGTGTTTTGCTTTAAATACCCCCAGTGAGTTGAATGAGAAACCTTGAGCTTTACCAAATTTTTTTAGAAAAATTTTTAAATTTCATCTAGTTTTTTATATGCCCTATGGAAAACACTCGCCCATTGCCTGTGCTACCACCTGAGAATGAAAGAAGATTGACATCTCAGGTAATTTTACTGATGGGACTGAAATTCCCAACTTTCTCCCAGTCTCACCCTTCCTGGAACCTCTCAGAAAACAACCATGTATCTGGACATACCTGCAAAAAAGCATGAAACTACCAGCATTTCCTCCTTGTTTTTGGATTACTAAAAGAAGTTCTGTACTTCCTAAAGTTTATACAAATATCAACGGCATTTTATTTAACAATTTTACCCCTCCCCCACTCCTCCAAGTAAGGACCACACTACCTCACTGTCTCCCTCACAGGGACCGGCTGCTTGGCTTTCACCCCAACACTTGCTGAGATTTTTCCTCTCAAGTGCTGCCAAGGAGGTGTTTGCAATTTTCCAAAATGCAGCCCTGACAGGAATTACCAAATGACATCCACCAAAGTAAACTAAATAGAAAATAAAATGTAGGAGCTTAAAACATTCCAAATCTTTGACCATTTGTCATGAACTGACTCTCCTTGGAAGAAACAAGCACATAAATAGCCTCCTGTTTGCACACTCTCTCTGCCACCATTAAATACTCGTGTGTGTGTGTGATGCTGTTTTCGGTTTGTTGATAACGATTTGGATAACTGCTTAAAAAAATTTTTTTTTTCTGGGAACTATTACAAGTTCCACCTTTGGCTCAAAATGACTTTAGAGTCCAATCCTTTAGCTCGCCTTTATTCATCTGGTGACTGTGTGTTTATGCCCCAGAGAACAGAGTCTTTGGAACCCCTCTGAGAACATGACAGCAATGATCAAAGGGTAAGAAAACAAGGCCTCAGTAGAAGGTTCAAGGTGTACTGGATTGATTTAGGCTGGAGAAGATGGGGAGGAAAACCTTAATAACAACCTTCAGGTATATGAATTCTCCTGAAAAGATAGAGTCCTTGTCCGTTCTCTGCACAGAGAGAAGACATTCACAGCAAAAGGTCTGGAGCAAGAATGAAGGATTCAGGTGAGGATGAAGGTATAATTTCACAACTAGTGGAATCATTAGTTGAGGGACAGGCAGCTGAGAAAGGCAGCCCTGACTTATTCTCTGCACATCTTTCAAAGAACAGAGGCCATTCACAAGCCCAGCAGATCCAGGCACAGAACTCCCCAAAAGCCATAAGTCAAGCTGAGGGTCTAGTAAGACACATCCGTGTAGCAAGGCAACAGAAAGCCAGCTCACCTCCTAACTGCCATGTCCTGCATCTCCTTGGGGTGGGTGGCTTCTTCTCAAGGTGACATTTGTGAAGTCTCTGAAAGCATGAGAGATAGATGTTGAATGAGCACCAAGCATTATTAATGGTCTGTGAAATTCCAATTTTACCAAAGCCCTTGGGGTGGGTGGCTTCTTCTCAAGGTGACATTTGTGAAGTCTCTGAAAGCATGAGAGATAAATGTTGAATGAGCACCAAGCATTATTAATGGTCTGTGAAATTCCAATTTTACCAAAGCTCAGAGCTTTCTATCATAAGCTATCTGGCCCTGACAGCAACCAGCGCTACAGTGATGCAGTCCTGGCCTAAAAGCACTTGTTTTAATAGAAAATAAAAACTGTTTGGCAAACTTAAGCAAAACGCTCTGTTAAGGGGAAAATATTCCATTTATTTCAATATCTTTCTGAAATGGTCACTTGGCTAAAGACCTGTAAACCCCAAGAGATCAACGGGCAGTTTCCAGGCCTTGCAAACAGTAGCTTCTTGCCTCTTTATTCCTGTTATAAATACAGTTTGGGTTCTGAGTGTAAACTGAGCTGCTAATGCATAGTTATGGCCGATGCTATTACAAATGCATAAAAGTGAGGAAATTCAAAGTTACGATTCCCATCGCCGCAGTAACTCAACCACATCGTGCAATCTGTTTGTAACGCACACTACTGAATGTCATGTGAACTTTTATGGTCTCTATTACATATGTGTGATGTGAAGAGGTTATGGCGGGAAAGGGAGTCATAATTCTGAGTTTTCTGATAGTTATGACTTTAAAGTGAGTCTGAGATAGCTACTCTTTTTCACTTGG
>NW_007733317.1:56777-58334 GCF_000696425.1 Galeopterus variegatus | reverse complement strand
TGAGTTTTCTGATAGTTATGACTTTAAAGTGAGTCTGAGATAGCTACTCTTTTTCACTTGGTTTTTTTAGTTCTGGTTGAGCCTGTGTTTCACGGAATCTTGCATTCTCAGAACTATTCTGGGGAATTCTTCATTTTGATATGGAGATGGATTATTGACTTCAGTTTAACAAATGCTCATTAAGCGTCTATTGTACGGAGGGGGGTTGCAGGAGATACAGAGGTGACATAAATACCATTCCTGTTTTCAATCTTCCCATCCAGTCGAGGAGTTACCAGGCATACAAATCATCACAGCACACAGTAGGGCCGTGATAGACACACGAAGGTAAGAAGAGAATAATTCCTGATGGGGCTTTGGACTTCATGAAGGGTGAGAGAGGAAAGGGAATTAGCAGGTATTAACCCTCTACTACACAGCAATGTGCTGAGTAGTTTAGGGACACTATATTTTATCCCCCACACTTTACAAGTCACTATCTCATATTGCAGATGTGTCTCCTGAGGCTCACATGACTACTAGGGTAGTGGTACCAGGGTCTGAACTTCAGTCTGAATATCTAAAAGCTCATACTCTTTTCTACCAGAATTTGAGTCCAGTCTTGAAGAATATGCAGATTTTATTTTTAAATCCTTTTTAATCCCTTCTCATTAAAGCAAAAATACATCAGAATGAGGAAAAAAAAAAAACAACACGTGCATGACTGCATTACACCAAAACTACCACTGTAAATATTTTACTTTTTCCTCAAAATGTTTTTACTAAACAAGAGTTGTTCTGTTTTGTTTTTAGTCTGTTTTTTGTTTCTTGCATGATTCTTGTTCTTTTACATAAATGTGTTCGTGACTTTCTTTTCTTGTTTGTTGTGCTCCTCCCAGGCTGGGGAGGAGCACAACAGATGAGGCGGTGGGAGGGCAGAGGTATGCATGGGGACGGCACGGCCAGGACAGAGCCCTGGACAGCAGGCAAGCCACAGACCTGACTGAAGCATCTGACAGCCAGGTGGGCCTCACCATGGAGCCCCCCCCCCCGCAATGCCTGGCTCAGTGGTCAGGACTTTGTCCTGTAAGCCACACATATGCATGCTACCTAGCATATGGATGGCAGCTAATAACTGTCACATGCACCTGATGAGAAGATGCTGATGGCTCTTGAGGAGGGAAGTGATGTAATTCGTCAGGACCATTATTTAGGCCCCTGTGCAAGGTAGGTGACAGAAGGCACTTAGGGGTTCCTACGACATTTGACATTTGAGAGGGCAGGTAAGGGAATCAGAGTGAAAGCAGGTGCAGGGTGGGGGAGCTAGAAGGAAAAGCACGGATGAGAGAGACAGATGCTCTCCACGAAGCTGTGCAAATCCCATACTGTGATCCCAAACTCCAATACCAGAAGACCAGTAAAAAAAGCTTTGGGGCCAAGCCCGTGGCGCACTCGGGAGGGTGCGGCGCTGGGAGCACAGCAGCGCTCCCGCCGCGGGTTCGGATCGTATATAGGGATGACCGGTGCGCTCACAGCGCTCACTGGCTGAGCGCGGTGCGGCCGGTCTCAAAAAGGACA
>NW_007733317.1:44213-56124 GCF_000696425.1 Galeopterus variegatus | reverse complement strand
GGTGCGGCCGGTCTCAAAAAGGACAAAAAAAAAAAAAAAAAAAGCTTTGGGTTGTAAGAGCTGAAAATAAGATTGAACTGTTTTCTGTTTGGTTTTTAGATACTCTGTGAGACCAGTTTCAGGTAAGAGAAATTTATATTACCATCCTAAGAAAAATGTGCAATATATTTCATTACGTGTGCACATTTTTACCACCTCTAGTAGGCAGGGTAAGTGAGGAACTATATGACTCCACCTTGGCACCAAACCTGGGGACAGAGGTGACAGGTGACCCTGAGACATTGTGGCTAGTTGTCACAAGTGATGAATGTGAGAGACATGAACTGTGCAGCCCTGGAACATGTGGCTGGTGAACATCCCCCATGTGGCTACGTGAACATCTATCATGTTCAAATCACCTGTGCTAAAACTATTTATGTCCATATCTCACACCTTTAGTAGATTGCAAATTCCCTAAGAGCAGAGCAGAAACCATGTGCTGTCTTTGTATTCTAAGCACCTAGCACAATAGCAAACAGAGCATGCATTCAATAAATGGTTCTTGAATGAAGATTTCAACTTCAAGAAATACTGTGTACGTGTGTGTATGTGATCATATACATGCATGCACTGATATATATGTGTATGTGTGAGGATATGTATATATTCATCTATGTATATTCATGTCTGTATCATATAGAGGGACATGTGCACGTATTCATGTGTGTGTACACATTCATCTACTCGGCTTCACTTGCCCTCCAGTCTGGGTGTTCTACCCTCACTCCTGACCATAACCAGCAAAAGAGAGAACCCGGTTACCCATCAGTGCCTTATCCTGTAAACAACTTGCTTCATGCAAGTGTTTCTAAAAGAAATTCCCTACAAATCAGATTTTTCTACATTGAGTCCAATTCTAAATGCCCTTAAGGAGTCTGTATTTAATGTATCCTTCACATATACTTTTGCAAAGTGGAGAATCATTTCTATGAAGTGAATCATCAACCTTAAATGTATCTGTTTTCATATTCGAGGTTAATATATCAGGTGTGCTTAAAATTGGGGCATGCTGGGTTGAACAAAGCATGGAATCCACCCGGGGATGTTCCTGAGCCCTCAACCACTGGGATTCCCAGGAGGTATAATAAGAATCAGTGTATTATTTTGATCATATTTAGCATAGAACTTTTTAAAAATAACGCAACATCTGCTCCATTAAACTTGCCAATAATGCACAATATGGAAGAGGGATTTTAATACAGTGTTGATACGAGAGGAGGTGCTACTTGGAAGGCAGCAGAGAGATGTGTGTGCTAACTTTACTTTAATGGCAGTATCTTTGGTTTAGGATTGTGACTTTTGTTTCTCTCCAGAGAAGGAGAGAGACAGATTTTGGCTTATGGAATAGGTTGTCTTTTCAGGGCCTTCATGCGTACTTCTTCTAACATGAGGTTGTCAACACCATTAATAGGGCTGGAAAATAGTTTGGAGGAACATATTAGTCTGCTAGTGCTGCCATAACAACATGCCACAGACTGAGCAGTTTAAACAACAGAAATTTATATTTTCACAGTTCTGGAGGCTGGAAGTGCAAGATCCAGGTGTCAGCAGGTTTGGTTTCTTCTGAGGTCTCTCTCCTTGGCTTGCAGACGGCCACCTTCTTGCTGTGTCATCACATGGTCCTTGTGTGTGTGTGTGTGTGTGCATCCCTGGGGTCTCTTTGTGTATCCAAATCTCTTCTTCCTCTTTTTTTTTTAATTTAAACATAATTGATTGTACATATCTGTGGGGTACAGCATTTTGAATATCAATACCTGTGTGCAATATGTGATGCTCAAATCAGGATAATTACTATATTTATCATTATACAGTGTAATCATTTTTTGTGGCCCTTTACCAATTTCTTGTTAACTTCCCCCTACTCTCCTCCTCTGGTGGCTTCAGTTCTGTTCTCTCCTTTTGAAAGTTCAACAACTTATTGTGGTTAGTGTATCTAGCCCAGCAGCAGGTCTGTGAGTCCAAAACATGTCTCTAAGATACTGACTGTCTGCCCAGGGAGAAGAGTGTCCCCCGCAACCCATGTAATTAATTCTCTATGCTGAAGCTACTCCCTGGTGTTGATTCCCACTGCCTTCTCCATCCACCATCCCCAGGTCCTGAGAGGGCACAGTCAGAGCTGACAGGCAATTATGCAGATCCATGAATTCATAATTCAAAATAAACCCATCAAAACATTTGCTCTTACTTTTCACCCCATTGTTCCCCAAGTGGAAATGTTAAGACACAACAGCAGAAGAGATAAATATGGCAGACAAAAGTTTTCCCACAGCCTCTCGCCCCTTAAACATTCTAATCCCATTGAGGATATTTATGCCCGGCCAACTACTGCGGCTGGGCTGGACTCCGCCAGCTGCCCCCTCCCGTGTCCCTGGCTTTGTAGAGACCAGCTGCCTGTTGCTATGGCGATTTGGTTACGGAAGGGCAATGCAGGGCACCTAACCCAAGTGCTTTTTTAACCAAACCACATGCTTATTAAAAGAAAGTAGAAAGTTTCCATTAAAATATCTGGGCTGATTACATTTGGAAACTTAATAACATGTGTTGACTCAAATAACTTCCATTGAACTGAGCCCCAGCAGGGCTCAGGGTTCACCAGGGGAACAAATCTCTCTGATGAAGCTTGGCATCTTAACCCTGTTTAACATTTTAATTAAGAAGGGAAAATTCGGTGTCATTTGCTTTTCTGTGGTCTCCAGGAGCGGCAGGGGACACGCTTGAGAATTCCTCCAAGAGTACAGCGGAAAGAAATACATTAGCTAATTAGGGATGATGCAAAACATCTATACACAAGATATATACACTACTGCTTTGTTTTGTTGGCCGTCTCTTCTGCCACCGTTGCTTTCTAGATGGATTTCTTAGAAGAGGATGCATGAGCATTCCTTCTTTTTCTTTTTTTCAAATACTGTTAATTGAGAGTTAAATTGTCACTAGAGTCTTTTACTCTACACAGCCAGAGAAAAGTAAGGACAGAGGCACAAATCTACAGCCCCGCTCCTGGGAGATGCTCGGAATTTAGTAACTTTAGAAAACTCATCTTCAAATCCTCATTTCATAACCAATAAAACTCATCATTTCATTAGCATTTTGTTTTTCTAGCCAGGCGGGCACTCTGGGGAATGTTTCTTCCGGTGGCCCAGTTAAGTAGAAAAGTTTATCTTCCCTGTTTTGCAAATGAGCTTGTGAAAGGGAGTTTAAAACAGCAACCTGGGAGAGGGGCAGGCGGGGAGAGCCCAGGGGTGGTCGTGTCTACATGCGATTGGCCGGGCTACTGGATCTGCCCCCTTTTTGGATAAAAAGCCAACTGAAAGAAGAAATAGTAGAATAATCTGTTTCACCAGAGGATGGGTAGAGATTATCAGTATATTTCCAAATTTGAAAAGTAAGCAGCAGAGACTTTTTCTTTGTTTTATCTTGTTCTGCTTTGCTTTGAAACATTCAGTCCCCACCCTGGGTTTTCTGTTAACTTGAAGCCTGTTTTTCCTTTTTTTTTTTTTTCTTGACAGTTTTTTCATTGAAAGATAATTGATTATATATATTTGCATTTCTCCTTTTGATATCCCTTAATCTACAGCCCAGTCCTGTGCCATGGAGAGTTTATTCCTGGGAACCCTCCCCACCCTGCCTGGCCTGCCATCTCCTTCAGGCCTCCGGGAAAGCAACACCCCACAACCCCCACCGCTTCTGGACCTAAAAGGGATGGGGAGCAACTCAACTATGTGTTAATTGCGTTAAGGCGCTTTCTCTAATGAAATAGTGGCTTTCTCCATAGCAACAGTGATTAAAAGATGCAGAATGGGGGTCCTCCAGGGCCTGTCTGTCTGGGAAGTGATTGCCACTTTACAGAACAATTCAGTCCAGATAGAAGTTTATTGTGCACATGTTGCCTAAGCTGACTGCTCAGGTCACACTCCCCTAAAGCCTCTTTCTCTCCCTCTGAGCGCTATTTTCAGGCTGATTTGGGGGAGGGAGCCACGAGATATTGGCTGCCCGGTTGGGGGGTGGTAGATGAGAGCTGTTTGGAGCTGGTGGGGGGAGGGTGGGAGGAGAGATCCCCTCTCACTTCTGTTCAGGGTGTGGGGAAGAAAAAACCCAAAGCTTGCAGCTTGAATGTAAGTCATCTCTAAGGAAGCCCCATGCTTCATTAAGCATCTTTTAAAATGCTCACTGAGATGCCCAGAGGGGGGTAAGGTAAATTCCCTTTCCATTCTTGTGCATCTTTCTAAAGCACACAGTATTCCTATCCTACACACTGTAGGGTAGGTGATTTTCAAAGTTGGAAGCAGGGGGAAATAAACACTATCTGGTGAGATAATAGTCCTGACAGATTGCAGGGTCTCAAGTGGGCAGTAGAGGCATCATCAGTCCCTGCTTCTAGACCCCTCTTCTGTCATGCCTACGTTCCTTTCTTTCTCTCCTGCCCGTAGGGTAAACCAAAAGCACGGAGGCTTAGATCACCACAAATACGGTGCCTAGACCCAAAGCTACGCTTCTGCCGCACTAACAAGGAAGGATTGACAAGACTACGCTTCAGACACCAGCAAGTCAAGGTCGCCAGGAGGCACTCCAGGTAGTTAAAGACACACTCTGTAATGTTAAAAGAAACTAAATGTAACTGTGATTCAAAAATCCGGACTCAAGCTTAAACACATCCAAAAACATGTTATCTTATAATAGAACCGGCTTTAAAGGTGTCCAATTTCAGAGCCCAAGCTCTGGAATCTGAAGGTCTGGGTTTGATTCCTGGCCCTGCCACTCAGTTGTGTGACCTCAAACAAGTTACTGAATCTCTTGGGGCCTTAGTTTCTCCATCTGTGAAACAGAGATGAGAATGTCATCTACCTCATCTGATTATTATGAGAATTAAGGAGAGAATTATGTAAAGCATTTACTTCCTGGCACATAGTAAGTGCTCAAAAATAATTATTATTATTATTATGCAGAATAATGCTCTATTATGCTCGCACAGTGCTCTATGGTTCACAGAGGGCTTGTACTTACCTTACCTCTTGTAATCTTTGTGACAAACATCTGCTATTCTGATAAGCCCTGGAGGGAGGTCAGAGCCCCCTCACCAGGGTCTGCCAGGCCAAACAGAAAAGGCCAGTTGCTGGGTACAAAACAAACCGAGAAATCCAAACTCTGAAATCTAGCCCTGGGGACCAGGAATGTTCTAGGCTATGGGCCACAGGGATGAACAAGACTGAGACAATCCTGCCATCCTGGGCTGACAGTTCAGGGCCATGTTGAGGAGGTGGAGGATACCACAGGAGCGCAGACCAGGGGTGGCTACCCCAGGCCCAAGGAGGCTGGGAAAGCTTCCCAGGCATGCTTGCTCCTATTTTTATTAGCAAAATTTAAAAGATAACATACTTTGAGGTATTTCTCTGGGAAATAAAAATGCTATTTACACTAGCATAAAGTATAATTTTTCACACTTTCAAAAGTGTTGAAAAAAAATTGGCCATAAATCTAAATATCTATCTGTAGTACCAAGAAATTTGTGTGCTACTGTGATTTGTTTCCTATTTCAGAAAATAACTCATTTTTATTATTATTCTAGTAATACTATCACCCAAACTTTCTGATCCTAAGGAAAAACTCCTAATTCTAAATATAAGCTAATATACAGATTACTTTAGGCAAAAATCCTCCTAATTATACTTCCTACACTGGCCCATTATCTGGGTATTTAATATAATGATGCAACATCCTTCAAAGGTATTTGCCTAAACAGCTGTAGGAGCAGCTAGGAATGATTAGTGAGTATATAATTATCATGGGTCAATTAAGAAAAAAAAAAAAATTTAAAGAAGAGAAAAAATATCAGGGACAGAAGAAAATTAGAGGTTACCAGAAAGGGGGGCAGGGGAAAAGGTGTAATGAGAAGTTATTGCTTAATGGGTACATAGTTTAGGTTTAGGATAACAAAAAGCTTTGGAAATAGAGGTAGTGGTTACACAGCATTGTAAATGTAATTAATTCCACACAATTGTATGTTTAAAAATGCTTAAAATGGAAAATTCTTATGTTATATATGTTTTACCACACACACAAAAAAAATATTGCAAAAAAGAAAAAATTAATGAAGACTACAGTGGCCTGCAAGGCTGGTGCATCCTAAGCAGACAGTCCCTCTCCCTGGGGCCATCTACACCCTTGAAGTGTTATATTCAAGTGTGGTCCAAGAACCAATAGCATCGGCTTCACCTGAGAGCTTGTTAGAACTGCAAGATTTCAACACCCCTACCCACCTACCCCTCCACCCAGACCCACAGAATCAAAATCTTTGTTTTACCAGACCCAAGGTGATTCCTATGCACATTAAAGTTGGAGAACTGATGATCTATGCAGGGTTTTCATACAGCTGAGTAAAGAGGCAAGAAAGACTACATTTTCCAGCTTCCCTTGCAGCTAGATGTGGCTAAGTACCTAAATTCTGGCCACTGGGAGGTGAGCAGAAGTGATGAGTCAAATTCCCTATCTCTCTTCTACTTTCTAGCTGGCTGGATTTGAGCATCATGACAGGAGGTGGAGCAGCCATCTTAGACCACCAAAGGCATCCCCATGCTGAGGATGACAGAGCAAAGGAGATAGATACGTGATGGTTCTGCATCTTATCATAGCAGCTCTACCTCCAAATTACTGCAGCACATCTTTATTTCCACATCATTTATGATACCACCTCCTAGCTGCAATCTGTATATATGTTATTTCTCATTCTAGACTGCAAACTTTTTGTGGACAGAGACCAAATCTTATTTGTTTTTATACATTAACCAGTTTTACATCTTGCCTATAATAAGTATGCATAAATATTGGTTAAATGAATGAGCAAATGAATGAGTGAATGAATGGATGGACAGATGATTTATTATCAGGAAGTACTCGCTAACCTCCCACACTGGTCAAAGATGGGACACTATGTGCTTCGATAAGGATAAGGATAATGAATGCAATGGATTAAAACTCATGGAATGAGTTTAAATCCATGGATGCATAATTATATATATGTATATAGAGACATATTCACATGCGTGTATGTGTGCGTGTCTGTATAGCTAATTGGCTACTTTTAGAGAATGAGGAAATTCATTATCGTGAAAACTGGTAAATAAAGGAAAAAGACTGAACTTTTATCCTTCATTTCCTATACAAAATGTACCAAAGGATAATCAAGTCACAGACAAGGAGAAGTATTTTTTTCTAATGTCATTCCAGCTAATACATGATAGGATTATCATCATCATGCAACCCCTCCAGGCACAGAGCATTAAAGGCTGCTAACATCACAAAAACAGAGACGACAAGACATTATGTGTCTCCTGTAGTCTGCCAAAGGAATGGAACCTGAGTCTGATCAAGCCCCTGGACCCACAGAACACAGGGGGACATGCTGAATTGTATCACACATGTGCAATTAGCAAAAATCCTGACTGGGGCAAACCCGATCAACTGTGGAAGTGGATCTATAGATTAAAGGAAGTAATAGAGGGGATAAGGGAATTCTATAGTATAGGAAGGCATGGAACTGATTACTATAAAAGCCAGAATAGTGGTTACTTTTGGGGGAGGAAGGGTCTGTGACTGGGTACAGAACTTGTAGGGCAGCTGGCAAAGTTCTGTATTTCTTGATCTGCATGGGGCTTAGATAGGTGTTTGCCTTATTATAGTTTATTAAGCTTTTCTTAAATTTTAAAGATGCACGTGCTAAGCATCTTTCTCGTGTGGGGTTGTGCTGACGTGCCATGATTGTCATTCCATGGCTGTGCTGTCTATGGAAGAGACACCAAATGGCCATGACCCCTTGGCTAGTCTCAACCCAGAATCAAGAAGAAATCTTAGGTTCTGGTCAGATCTAGTCCAGCCCCATTATTTTACAGATGGGAACACTCCAGTTCAGAAAGACGAGTTCAGTACCCTTTCTACTGAGTCGCAAGTCACCCATGTCCTGTGTTCCCTGCTCCCCACTGTGGCTCTTAGTCCTGTTACTCATCCTGCTTGGTCATATCAATCCTATCTTACCATGAGGGTTAAAACATTAAAATCAAAGTGTTTTTCCTGCTTACTTCCTCACTTAGTTCAAAAGTCCAGATGATTCTACCAGTACACTTATTCATGATCAAATAACCTGATTCAATACTCATTTAAGATAATATTCATTTATGTTTACTGATTACCTGCTATGTAGTGTAAGGCCCTAATCTTCTTTGAAAAAGAATTGAAATAAAATTAATTTATACACATGGTAAAAGATCCAAGCAGGAAAACAAGAGAAAAAGATATGAGGAAAATTAAAGCCTGTTCCCAGCTTCTCCACCCACAAACCAAAACTATTTACAACTCCATATATGTTTTTCCATAAAAAATGTATGCAAATACAGTGTATGTATATGTTTAGTCCTTGGAATTATTTTTACATAAATTACACATAGTATACAAACTAGAATTTTTTACCTTGCATTTTTCACTTAATATTTTGAGAAACTTTCTATTTTAGCACATATAGCTATACCTCATTCTTTTTAATAGTTGAATAATATTCCATTATATATCTGTTCCATCATTTATTTCATCAGTCCTTCATTGATATCCAATTTTATGCCGCCATGAACATGCGGAAATGCACATCCTACTACAGATACCTCGTATAACTTTGCAA
This sequence comes from Galeopterus variegatus, assembly GCF_000696425.1. Taxonomy (NCBI): domain Eukaryota; kingdom Metazoa; phylum Chordata; class Mammalia; order Dermoptera; family Cynocephalidae; genus Galeopterus; species Galeopterus variegatus. The sequence goes on along the minus strand of NW_007733317.1, from coordinate 47,423 downwards.
GTGTCTGCACAGGGTAGATTTCTTAGCAATGAAATTGTTAGGTCAAAGGATATGTGCACTGCTCACAACAATGTATTTAGTGCTCATTTCTCCATATCATTCATAAAGCTGATTATTACATGTTTCCACTTTTGACAATTTAATAAGTAAAAAATTATATGTCACTGATAGCTTGGCTTGCATCACGTCAATTGTGAGAAAGTTGCTTATCTTTTCATGTGCTTATTGGTCATTTTAATTTTTTTTCCTGTGAATTAAATGTTCAAATCCTTTGTATAGTTTTTTTTCTATTAGACTTTTATTTCTTCCTGAAGGGAGCAGAAATCTAGAATGCTGACTCAGATGCCTTCGAGGATATTGTCCTTTCTTATTATTATCAAAAGGATTAATCTTATATGGCACAGCATTAGCTTCTATATTTTGTAATTTGATCACTCTTAAATGCTTACCATAATCAGTGTGGTCAGATAACATGAGGGAACTAGTCATCATACTTTTTTACCCATTTCCATAATAATTTCTGACATCTGCTAGCTATGATAAAATTTAACCTAATTCATAAGATTATTTTGTTATGTTGCAAATTATTTGGATTTAAAGATTTCCCCCTCTCAAATCCAGCAAAAGGTGGTCACATGAGAATTTCTTACTACCTGCGTGTTCATTTAAAACATACCACAAGCATGCCACATCCCTCTGAGACCCAATTTCCCTATCTGTAATATGAGTTAGATTAGATGTCCCCTGAATCTGCAGTTCTTTTTAGATCTGACATCCTATGAAGCTGTGTCTACAAACCAGGAGCGCAAATAAAATAAGTTTAGGCCTAAAAGAAAGCCAGGCTACATGAAGAATAATCTTTAACATGAAAATCCGAGAACAGTGACTAAAGATTCTTGTCATTAATCTTACGACAATGGTATAGACCCACTCCATCTGGGCTTTGCATTTTTCAAAGTCTTCTCTGTGATCATGGCCAAGGCCACCCAAACTCCACAGACTCCTTCCTTCCTTTGCTGAATCCCAAGTGAGGTCCTAATACCTGTGCATGTGCCATCATTCCAAATACCAACCGAGAGGCTAAGTTGCACGAGCAAATCTCCGTATAGACCCACTCCATCTGGGCTTTGCATTTTTCAAAGTCTTCTCTGTGATCATGGCCAAGGTCACCCAAACTCCACAGACTCCTTCCTTCCTTTGCTGAATCCCAAGCGAGGTCCTAATACCTGTGCATGTGCCATCATTCCAAATACCAACCGAGAGGCTAAGTTGCACGAGCAAATCTCCACACAGTGTGTTCTTAAACTGAACAAGCACTTTCCATACATAAGTTTTTGGTGATAGTGTTACTGTTGTGTGTGTGTTGCAAGATAAAGCAAAAGAGTAATTACGTTGGTATCATTGGGAACTGGGATTTTCCAGTATGGAGAAAAGAGATACACATGTAACTTTTGATCTCATTATTTAAAATCCCTGGAGTCCTAGAAACTGCAATGGATTAAAACCCACTATGTTTAAATCCATGAGTTCATACGGCATTGACAAGAAAACTCATGGACTACCTTTAGGATGTGCTAGGGGACCAACCCCTTATTTTGAAAATTGCTAAATAAAGAGAAAGAATGAAGTTTTTCCATATGAACTGTCTTTGGGGTCAAATAGTTGATGAGGGTCAGGTATCTTTACAGACAATAAGTGGGGGTGGAATGAGAAGATTAGAACATCACCATTTTCAACCCCTAATTAAATAATGGCTGCTAATATCATAAAAAGAGAAACAACCAGATAATTTTTTTACTCTTGTTGGATGAACACACCATCACCTATGAAAGAGACATTTAAAAACTTGAACCTGGATTTAATTAAGCCTTGACATCTAACCAGCAGTTTACAAGAAGTACAGGGGTAAGAGGAACATGTTAAATGACACCACAGGGACACAGGCAGCAAAATCTGGACTTTTGGAAACTGTACAGAACAAAATGACCAGGTGTCTTTAATAAATAACTTGCAAGGGGGAGAAAAGGAGGTACACAGGGGACTTAAGGATTAAAATAAATTTAAGAGACATATTAACTGATTGTAATGCATGGATCTAATTTAGATCCAAATTTGAACAATTTCTAAACACATTTATAAGACAAATGAGGAAATGTAAACAGTAGATATTTAATGACATTAAAGAATTACTGATAATTGCAAAAATGGAAATGTGATGAGTGCTAGTGGTTTTATGGTTACTTCAAGAGACTGTACCTTTTAAAGATACATACTGCAATACTGATCAATGAAATAACATGATGTCAGGGTCTGATTTAAAATCACTCAGGATAGGGGACGGGAGTCTGGGGGGTTAGAAGAAACAGCCCTGAGATGATTATGGTTGGGGCTGTGCAACTGGTACATGGAAGTTCATTATATTAGTCTAATTTGTATGTTTGAAATTTTTTCATGATAAGAAGTTTCTCTTCTTTTTAATGGAATAATTAACAGTTCTAAGGATGCTGGTCCCTACTTTCTGATCTGGCATTGAGCACCTTGAATGATCCCTTTGATACCATTCAATAAACCCTGTAAATTAATAACATTTGAAACTTTTTGTCACAACTCTCATAAGGTTGACATTCCTACAATGTGATGCACTATTACCGTTCTCTCTTATACAAAAGCCTCTTTGATCTTTAGAAAGACACTCTAACCAAAGATACCCTGAGAAGGCTCTCCCTACACAGACACAAACACAGACACACACACACACACACTCTCTCTCTCTCTCTCACACACACACACAACTAGGCCAGGTGGAGGTGCTGGGAGAAGGGCTTTGTGATGACAGTTATTAAAGTCCAACACCCTCCTTTTTACCATCCAACTCTAAAAACTCACACTTTCCCCCTCTGAGAGTCTTCATTTCATTTTTTTTTCCAACTTTAACATTTGCTTGTACACATTTGTGGGTTACAGTGTGTTGCTTCAACATATGCATATATTGCACGTTGATTCACTTACGGTAGATAGCCTAGTTTTGTGCCTGTTAGTCCACCACTTCCCCTCCCCCCCCCAGGCCTCTGATAACCATTACTCTACTCTCTACTTCTATGAGAGCCACTTGTTTGTTTTTTTAGATTCCACATGAGGGAGACCATGCGGTATTTTTCTGCGCCTGACTTACTTCACTTAACATGATAGTTTCCAGTTCTGTCCATGTTG
>NW_007733317.1:41360-43479 GCF_000696425.1 Galeopterus variegatus | reverse complement strand
TCTGTAAGGAACCACCGTACTGTTTTCCACAACGGTTGTACCAATTTACATTCCCACCAACAATGTAGGAGGGGAGTCTTCATGTCTAAAGAAACAAATGTATGTTTGAGAGAGTAACAGCACGACAATATTTTCAAGAGGTTTAATCCAGCCTCCAGTTTGGATGTGTCAAATAAGGTATGATGGCCCATGCAGCAATCGTCAGAGACCTTCCTTCTCCCCTCAGCCCTAGAACCTTTTTCTCTGATTATTTTATCTTTTCTTTCTTTCTACTGTTAGGTTTCTTATGGGATGCTTGGTTAACCCTATCGAGAGTAGTAATGTAAAAGTAATTTTAGCCTACAAACAGGACACTGTCCCTATTGCTAAAGTGTCTCTGTCATAACCCTCCCGTTCCTGCAAATGACACCTACTTGGTCACTGCTACAAGTGAAGCTGTACAATTTAAATAAATGGCAACAGAATCCAATGAACATTCTCATTTATCTTTGGCTATTTTCAATTATAATAGGGTATTCATTGGTAATATAAAGTCATATACAAATTCATCCTATTTTAAAGGGTAAATAATAATTGACTCATATAGGCTGGTAACAAGTTAGAGTAATTGTGTTCTCCGATTCTTTATAACACCAACTTTCCTTCCTACTGAACATGGGAAAAGGGGGAAGGGCTGACTTGCTGAACTGGTGGTCTAAAATGGGGAGTCCACGCTGCCTAAACACACTCAGTGAGCAGACCTAGACTGGGAAAAAAAAATTTTTTTTAAAGACATTATTTGGAAAATTGATGAAATTTGATGTCCTGTAGATAATACTATTGTGTCATTTAATTTCTTGAAAGGCATGCAGTGATTCCTTGTACTATTCGTGCAACTTTTCCAAAAACTTGAAATTATTTAAAAGTACAAAATTTTGAAAGTGACTAGGAACCCGAGACCCAGGCGCTGCTGGCCCTAGAACCCAGAACTTCCCTGTGGAAGCCAAGCACTGTCCGCTCCCTGCGGTGGGTGGCGGGTCGACTGAGGACGGCGTGTGTCATGCCGCCTGTGAGCAAGGCAGAGCGCGTGACTCCATGAGAGCAGAGTGTCCTGCAGCCTTGGGAAGACGTGATTCCTTTAAGGGGCGGGGGAGGAGAGGCATCAAAAGTCAGAACCGTCAGCACCCTCTTAGGCCAGATGCCTGGAGACCTTTACTACAAAAACAAAATAATAGCAATCAGAACAAAACAAAGATTCTGACAGCTTAATCTTTATTTTTACAGGGTTTGGCAGGAGCCATAAGGTCTGGAACAGAAGGCTTTTTGGGGAACTTTGTATTTATTAAAATGGTCTGGACCCTGGTTCTTATTATTCTTTCTCTCCCTCTGAAACAGGAATGGAAATTCTGCAGATAATAGGTGGAGGCAAGGTCCGGATTCTTGTAGCTAGCCACTCTCAAGTCCTTTCATGCTGCAATACCAAAATGGACTCCTAAACTTGACCCTTTTGAGATTCTAGTTCCGCAGTTACCTAACCTTGCTGAAAATTCTGGGCCCAGTAGAACACACGGACTCTTGGTTGTGCTAACAGAACAAAGTTCCAGTTGGAAAGCTTTGTTGAAAAGAATCTTAAACATATAAATTTACTATGCGGAACCTCATTTATTCTTCTTAGAAGAGAGATGGACGAATTTCTGCCCTTAGAATGTATTTTTTGTTATTTTACAAGTTCTACATTTTCGAAGTTAACTTCTTTTGGCAAATACTGAAATTTCTCTTTGTAAACAGTACAATTGGGCTGCTATGTCATAGTGTTAGCATAATTAAAATTTTTTATAAAATTTTTAATTGTGGTAAAAAACACATAACATTTACCATCTTAACCACTTTATTTATTTGTTTAGTTTTTGGCAGCTGGCCAGTACAGGGATCCGAACCCTTGACCTTGGTGTTATCAGCACCACACTCTCCCACATCAGCTACCTGGTCAGTGCATCTTAATCATTTTAAAGCGTACAGTTCAGTAGTGTTAAGTATATTTACACTGTTATATAACCAACATCCAGAGCTTTATCTTTTCTTTTTCTTTTTTTTTTTTCCTTTTTGTCTTTTTTCGTGACCGGTAATGGGATCGCAACCC
>NW_007733317.1:31652-41284 GCF_000696425.1 Galeopterus variegatus | reverse complement strand
GAACCCTCGGCGGAAGTGCCGCCGCGCTCCCAAGCGCCGCACTACCGAGTGCGCCACCAGGCCGGCCCCAGAGCTTTTTCATATTGGAAAACTGAAACTCTCTGCTCACGAACCAACAACTCCCCTTTTTCCTCTTTCCCTAGTCCCTGGCAACCACCATTCAACTCTCTGTCTTCATGAATTTAACTCTTCTAGGTATCTCATATAAGTGGAATCATACAGTATTGGTCTTTTTGTGGCTGGCTTATTTCACTCAGCATAATATCCTCAAAGTCCATCCATGTTGTAACATGCATCAGAATTTTCTTCCTTTTAAGGCTGAATACTATTCCATTGTGTGTGTATACCACATTCTGTTCATCCATTCAACCCTCTGTGGACACCTGGGCTGTCCCCAACCCATGGCTATTGTGAATAATGCTGCCAAGAACATGGGCGTGCAAATATCTCTTCAAGACCCTGCTTTCAATTCTTTTGGATATGTACCAAGAAGCGGAGTTGCTGCACTATATGGTAGTTGTAGTTTTAATTTTTTGAGGAACCGCCGTACTGTTTTCCACAGCAGCTGCACCATTTTAAATTCCCACCAACAGTGCGCAAGGATTCCAGTTTCTCCACATCCTCACTATCACTTGCTATTTTCTGGTTTTTTGATAGTGGCTATCCTAATGGGTGTGAGGTTCAAAATATAAGTTTAATAATTAATTACATAATAAAAGGCTGACTCCATCAAAGAAATACCTGGAACCAATGCAAAGGCAAGGTAAGCATTTTCTTATCTTATCTTATATTACCATAGGAAGAAATGTTCTTTCCCTTCTATTTAGCAAAGCATCAGCTAGATTGGAAGGAAAAGACCGAAGCTAGAGAGACCAGTAAGGAGCCTACTGTAATCGTCAAGCTGAGATCCAACAGGTGGGCAAACTTAAACAGTGTCGAGAGAACCAAAGGAGAAAGATGCTAGAGCTACTTTGGAGGTGGAGTTGACATGGCTATTCAAGTGACTCTATGTTGGACACAAAAGAGAGAGAAGAGTCAATGACAGGACCAAGGCTACAGATGCATTGACCAGGAGAATCGATGCCAAGCATGGGACAGGAGAAGAGGGGCAGGGGCTGGCATGGAGGACCATGTTGCAATGAAGGAGCTCAACAGGAAAGTGGAGCTGGGAGCAAAGGTGCGAGGACAGCGTGGAGAGAATGACAGGCAGCCCCACGAGAGTGGGCAATACTGCTGAAGGAGATAAATAGAGAAACCAGGTGGCCATTGCTAGAGTAAAGGAATATTTATTAAGCTATCCCACGCAGGTGTTCTGGCAGCTATTTCACCCTGAGCAGAGCCAGACCCCTCCCTGACTTTGGCTGAAACTTTACAGCTAAGGCATGTGAAACGACAGGCTAATGAGAGGTACTCCACTCCCTGGCCACAGCCGGCAGGGGACTCTCAGCTCATCATTTTGCAAGATAAAATCTGTTTGTCACAGGGGACTCCAGGCAAAAGCACCTCTTAGAAAAGCAATGCGAGTCTCCAGCTACTGCTAGCACGTCAGCTGCACCTCCTTATAGTGTAAAAAACAGCACGCACCTTCCCCAGCTGCAGGGCAGTGATTTTAAGTCATGGAGGTGAAATATAAGGAATTTTGAAGTATATTTTCAAAGTTGAAAATACATGCCACTTTAGGTACATATAACATTTTGTCAATTGAATATGGAACCAGCTACCCTCCTGCAGAATATAATTTGGTGATGAAGTCAATATTTTTCAGCCTCGACAGGGAGGAAGAGAACATGGTGTACATAAATTGTTCAAGTCCTGAGCATTCTGACTTTGATAGACCCATCGACAAGTTTACATTTTAATTCTACTAAATTTCTATCCCTGACCTATTGCACATAATTAATATTTGCAAAGTTGTGTTTTTAAAATACATCTATACGGGCTTGCATGAAATGCAAACACATTTGGTTTTGATTCTCCTCGACCTACTCCAGGAGTAGTAAAAGATCCCCCCCAACCCCCCAGGCCAGATAGTATGGGGTCTGCCCATACATTTGCAAACACAGCATGCGGTTTCAGTCACATGTCTTTTATTAAAGTCAGTGGGAGCTGTGTGGCTCTGCCCTAGGAGTCTGGAAATGCATAGCCCCTGAGGGAAAGGGGTGCTAGTGCCAGATTTATAGTGGAAGCAACACATAACAAGGTGTCTTATTCCCAACCAGGTCCCAAGAGTCCTGATATTGCTGATTTACCAGATTATCCACCCCCAATGAGAACTTGCCTATCAATTTTGTATTTAAGATGGTAGCTAGCATATTGCCTTAGTCTTAGTTTGTGCTGCTATAATAGAGTACCTGAGACTGGGTAATTTATAAAGAACAGGGACTGGGAAGTCCAAGATCAAGACGCCTTGAACGCTGTGTCTTCACATGGCAGAAGGCAGAAGGGCAAAAAAAAAAAAGGGTGGGGGAGGCCAACTTCCCTCTGTCAAGCTCTTTTGTAAGGGCAATAACCTCCTATTCATGACCTAAACACCTCCCAAAAGGCCCCACCTCCTAAGACTGTTGCATTGGGGAGTAAGGTTCCAACACATGAATTTGGGGGGACAATTCAGATCACAGCACACAGTAAAAAAGGAGGCAATGAAAGGGGAGAGCATCTGTGAAGGGACATTCGCTCTGTCTGCAAGGACTCCTGCCTGAGTGCACTGGAGCTGACGGGCCCTTATGGGAGGGTCGACAGAGCAGAGAGCAGCTCATAACTCCCCAGTATCTGCCTTATCCACACAAATTTGGGGGAAATTATTATTTTATTTATTTATTTATTTATTTATTTTTTTGTCCTTTTTGTGACCGACCGCACCACGCTCAGCCAGTGAGCGCACCGGCCATCCCCATACAGGATCCGAACCCGCAGCGGGAGCACCGCCGCGCTCCCAGCGCCACACTCTCCCGAGTGCGCCACGGGGTCGGCCCCAAATTTGGGGAAAATTAAAATGAAGCCCCAGGCAGTAGACAAAAGTCACCTTACACATAAGAAAGGCATAACAGGGCCGAGCCCGTGGCGCACTCGGGAGAGGGCAGCACTCCCGCCGCGGGTTCGGATCCTATATAGGGATGGCTGGTGCGATGCGCTCACTGGCTGAGCGCGGTGCGGCCGGTTACAAAAAGGACAAGAAAGGCATAACAGGTGAGGATTTTCCGGTTTTCTTTTTACAAGGGGGGGGGGCGGGGTAGGGACCAGACCAAAGCCACAATTTAAAGAAAATGAATATTTGTGTATTTTTGCTTTTATTGAGACATGAACCGATCATCTTATATACCCACACTTCTAAAGAAAACAAAATTATTTAAAATAGATATCCATATAGGAGAATATTTCAAAAAGTTTGTGGAAAAATACAATTAAGAGATAATACAAATCTTTCTGTGAACTTTTTGAAGTACCCTGATATATTCTTGAAGAAAAATATAATGACCTTAGCAAAGAATGTCCATGTTATTAATGCCAGATATACATAGTTAAACTTTTTCCCTACTCCTTTCTCATTTTTATCTTCCTTTTTCCTCTGGCAAGTCCTGTTCAATCCTTCAGAAGGTATCTGCTGAGAGCCTGCTGTGCCAGGTGCCGGTGTAGGCCCTGGTGATAGAGCAGGGGACAAGCCAAAGATGTCCCTCCTGTGACACAGCGAATGTTCCAGTGGGGGAGACAGACCAGCAGTGAAATAAACAGGAAAAATGGCCTAGAGAGAACAGGGCTATGCTGAGAATTCAAACAATGTTTTAATTGTTGTGTTGAAAGAGAATCGTCAGGTGGCTCATTTAAATAGAGTGGATAGAGGCCACTCTGAGGAGAAGCCAGCAGAGTCAGAGCTGGAAGAGGAGCATGCTGGGTAGGACAGACAGCAGAGCCGGAGCAGGGAGAGGAGCATGCTGGGTAGGACAGACAGCAGAGTCAGAGCTGGAAGAGGAGCATGCTGGGTAGGACAGACAGCAGAGCTGGAGCAGGGAGAGGAGCATGCTGGGTAGGACAGACAGCAGAGTCAGAGCTGGAAGAGGAGCATGCTGGGTAGGATAGAAAGCAGAGCTGGAGCAGGGAGAGGAGCATGCTGGGTAGGCTGAACTGCTAGGACCCAGTACAGTGGTTGGGTATCATGTTCTTCTTCTGGCTGGGTCTGGAGAGGGTAGGACACTTGTCCAAGCCCTGTTTCTCTGTTTTGTGTGTGCATGCACTGTCTTTTTTACTACCAAGTCAATTTTCTTAGCCTTCCCATCTTTCTTAGCTCCTGTAATGCCCCACCCTTTCTTTCAAGCCATCCTTTAAATCTTTCCTGATCACCCTCCTACCAGCACCAACATGTCCTTCTAGCTCTTACAATCAAATGCAACTCTTAGGGTGTCTTCACCCAAGAACAGACAGATAATAGTCCAAGGGTACTACCACAGTTGCAAATGGTGGCTACTTACCCCAGGAAGAGGAGGGCTGGCGGGCCCATGCCCAGCACTGAGGAGGCAAGGTGGGAATGTAGAGTTGGGGTGGGACTTGGCAAGTGCTTCTGGGTTCTCTGCATCTCATCCATAGAAAGCACCCACCCCTCCCTCTCATTCCCAAATCTGACCTTCCATTATCAGTGCCCTCTGAACTTTTTGTTCATGAGCCCCACAGGTAAATTTTAATTGTAGTACCAGATGCCATTGTGCTCCACCCAGATCTCAGCTGCTGTGAATGTTGGCTGCCAGCAGCTGTCGCCTTTGCTGGAGCGCTGCCCTCGGTGCACCTGGGATGTTAGGGACCTACACCTGAGCACCCCATCCCCCCGCCTTGGGAATAGCTCATCACCAATGCCTGATTAGGGGAGTGCAGAGGCTGGTCCGCGGCCTCCAGACGGGGCCGACTCTGTGGTGCAGTTGCTGCTCCTGTGCTCGCTGCAGGGTCAGGCTGAGACCACAGCCTTGCTTAGCCCCTTCCTTCACTCCCCATTTCCTGAGAGAACACCCTCAATACATCACTCGCCCAGGAATCCCCGCCTGGTTCTCCATCTGGGAAATGTGGCCGAAGACGAGCAAGCTCCTCTCTAGTATGTATACAGTTATTTATTTATGTGTTAAACACATGTAGGCAATAGCAAGGCCCAATATACACTTACAGTGAGGTTAACTGCTAAGGTTCACTAATTATTTTGAAATCTGTGGGTCTTCTTCTCATGTAAGTTGTCAGTTGTTTTTATCCTCATGATGTGGCTGGATGAAGGGCCCGTTCTAGGAGTAGAAGTGGCCACAATCATTTTTCTGTTTGCTTGTGCTCACATCGTTAGAATTCTTTTTAGTCTCCGTGTGTGTGTGTTTACAACTCTTTTTTAAGCCATGTATCATCTTGTGAGGCTTTATCCAGTTAAAAGTGTACATCCACTTAACCTGGGGGTGAAGGAGCCTCAGATTTCTTTTACGGTGTTGTACACCTGATGACTTGATATCTTGACAGCAATGCCAATCTTTACAGTAGAAATTAGTGAATGTAATTTCTCCCATTTTCTCAGATACAAATTATTATAAATGGAATTTCCAGTAGTTCCTGTGTACATCAGTGGAGCATCTTGGGCATCTCTGTTTTGGAGATCACTGGTTTATTACCATCCAACTCAATCAGATTCTACATAACAACAGGAAGTCCTTGGCAAACAATGACATGAACTTTCCCAAGAAAAAGAGAACTCAGTACTTTTTCTTTTCTAATTCATCTTCAAAAATGGTAGGCAGCAATGTACATATACTTCAAAATATGTTGTACATGATAAATCCATAAAATTTTATCTGTCAATTAAAAATCATAGAAAACAAAAAAACTTGCTTGGATGTATATCAAGAATTGCTATATGTTTGCATAACGTTTGCAAAAAGAAAAAAGTGGTAGGCACTCCTAGGTATATACTGTACAGAAATGCATACATACATGCTCCAAAAAATAAGTAAAAGAATGCTTATTAAAACATTGTAAAATAACAATAGAAAAAAGAAAAACATTATTTGTAACAGCCAAAAACCTGGAAATGACCCAAATGTCCATCAAAAGTAGAACGGATAAGTTGCGACAGAATTATGCAATGGAATACTGGGCAGCAACGAGAATGGATGAAATACTGCCGTGAGCAACAATACAGATGAGTCTCACAAATGTCATGTTGAGTGACAGGATTCAGACACAAAAGAAAACATGCTGTATGATTCCATTTACATAAAGTTCAAAAACATGCAAATTCATCCGAAGGGATAGAGTCTGAACAGAGAGGAACTTCGTGAGAGCAGTGAGCAGAATGTGGGTCATATTTTATGTCTGGATCCAGGTGCAGGATACACAGGTTAGTTCACTTTGTAGAAATTCACACTTGTGTTTGGTGCAGTTTTCTGCATGCATGTTATACATTTGTCGGTTTACTTTAAAAAAGAGGTGAGCAAAATCAAAGATTACCCCCAAATGTTCTCTCTAGAAATTTAAGAGGAGGAACAAATTTCCAAGGTCGTGGGATGGGGAATCTACACACTCCCTCTTTATTAACTCAGCTGGCTGCCGTGTTGCTGCAGGATGCTGGGACCATCTTGTTTTTCCCCAGTTTGACTCCACTTCTGTATATGTGGTCCTTTCTGTCACAGTGGTACTTACCCATCAGCCTGTACCATCCTCATAGAAGGAGGTGGGCAGATGTTATTATGCCTCTTTGTGGATTGGGGCATTGACAGGGAGAGAGGAGAGGTAACCTCCTTAAGGGTACACAGCAAGTGAATGGCTCAGAATCAGGATTGAGATGCCGGTGCTGATGCCTGACCCTGTCCTCTCTGTATGAGGTTGTGAGTCAGTTCAGTGATTGACTTCTGAGGAGTGGCCTCATTGTTGCAAAAACCTTGGAGCACAAGGGTCATTAAATCCACCTCTTGGACACACTAGAAAGTGAGGTCAGCATATCAAACCCCTCGGTCACCTGTGGGGATTTTTGTATTCTGCTGTTTCTTTTCATCTTAGCGCACCTCTTATGAAGATTTGTTAGAAGGCCATTTCTTTCTTGCATTTGCATCACATTAATTTTGTGATTTTATATTTACAGTCCAGAAGGCAGCATTCCAGAAAGGAAAATGTCAGTTTATGAAGAATCTAGCACGGGCCTCAGTAAAACTCACATGTCACAAAGAGGCAGCTTGTTCAGAGGGATTGAAGGGTGAGCCTGTGAAACTCATGAGAATGTGCAAGTAACATGTTAGAAATCCTCTGGGAAAACAGGGGAAATTGTGATATCAACAAGTTTTAAAATGCTTTTCTCACAGGTTTTTTGTAACCACAATTTGTGATGAATCAGCCACATTGGTCACCGTGGTTCTTGTCCCTGTGCCTGTCTTCCTGACCTTGTTCTTGAGGGAGCCTCTGCCTTTCTGCCAGGCCTCCCCCTGAGATGGGATGCTCCCCATCGGAAAGGCTTATAATTCTCGCACATTCTACCCTTGGCCTCCTGGCAAAAGCAACAAACCACCTTAGAGATGGTACCTCCCCCTGAGATGGGATGCTCCCCATCGGAAAGGCTTATAATTCTCGCACATTCTACCCTAGGCCTCCTGGCAAAAGCAACAAACCACCTTAGAGATGGTAAAAAACAAGCCTGGCTCATTGATTTCATTCGTGGCGTGCTCCATTTCTACCCTGGGAGATGTGTACACGGCTTCCTCTCCTCTCGGGCAGGGAGGGTGCTGGTGACTCCGCAGAGTCTATCAATCCATCCAGCCAGGGCTACTTCCCATCACCACTGAAAGTCGTGTCTGGGGTTGCCAGAGAGAAAACTGCAGACGAGAGTGGGGTGGTGCAGGCCCTCTGTGAGGTGCCCCACTTGCTGCCCGGCTGAAGCATCTTTGACATTCTTTCGAGTTCTCTATATTTCAGCCACACTGAACGGCATGCTGCTCCCTAAACACGCCCTGTATTTCTGCCTTCACACAGGGCCTTCTACAATCCCCTCTGCTGAGAACACCCTGACCCTCTTTTTTTCCTAAAATCGACTTTAGGTTAAAGATCAACTCTCTCTGGAAACCTCTTGATTGACTTCAGTTCGAGGTACACCTTTCTTCCTAAGACCATCCACAGGATTTTCACCTGTACTCTTAGACAGTTCTCACTCCATCTCATGGTTTTGAGTCTATCTTCTCAGACTGTGAGCTTCTAAAGAGCAAAACTCACAACTGTTCCGTCTCTGAATTTCCAGTAACTCCATGTGTTCATGTATTCATGGCTTGATTCACTCAACACACATTTGTCTATTTCAAAAAGGCTTACCTGACCACCCTGTCCATCGTGGCCTTTTGTACTACTGAGCACAATCCAATATTCTTGCTTATTTATTCGTTTAATTGTAAACTGTCTGTCTCTCCCCCAAGAATGTAATTTCAGTGTTTTGTTCACCTCAGTGGCAAGCATACTTGGCACAGAGTAGGTGCTCAGGTAGTTGTTGGATAAATGTATCAACCAAAACATGAATGAATGCATATATGTGTGGCTTGGGTTTTGCACAGAGCTTTCAAAGAGCAAGCTGGTTAGGAGCCCCAGACGTCTAGGAGAGGTATCAATCTGTGACCCCAAGATAAGCTGGGTTGGTATTAGGGCCATTTACCCACAGTATACCCCAGACCAACCCTCCTTGCCAGCCAGTAGAATGGGCATGTTCTGCCATCAGGCAATGTGGTAATTCTATGCAAATGTCATTGTGCACTTGTGTCGATAAGCAGATCCCAACCCAAAGGAGATGAGCAGCGCGTCTCGTGCAGTTGGGCCTGATGTTGAACGCCTTGCTAGCTTCAAGGAAAAGAAGCAGTCTCATAAAATCTAGGAAGCATAAACAGAATTTGGGAGCAAGTAAAATGAAATAGCCATGAAATCTTCACAATTAATGTTCAGCCTCACCTTACCAGCACCCTCTCCTGAACATTATCAAGGAATCCACAGACGTGAGAAATCCTAGAGAGAAGGTGCAATTGTATTACAAATGCCACTTGGATGGTACTGAGAGCTCTTTTCTGCACTTGCAGAGGTTTATTTGCAAGTTCTCCCCACCTCCTTCGGGATCTCAATTACGTGCAAGTGAACTATTCCCAGGGTGAAGTGTGTTTAGCATGTGTAAAAATGCCTTTGTGTCCATTGCTAGAATGCCTTGCGAAATGAACTTAAGAGGAAAAGTCCAAATTAAATGGGGATTACACTGATCCCCTTTAAGAATTTTCAATTCATATTGGCACATTCTTTCTTTCTTTCTTCCTTTTTTTTTTTTTTTTAAGTGTGAACACTAAACCAAAAACAGTCCTGCCACAAGGCCTGGGATCTACATACCCATTCGGCCAGGAATTCATTATGCAAAGCGACCATTCTACCAACAGCCAAATGTCCCCAGACAATTTCTCTTCACATGCGCCCTCTCCGCTTGCTTAGAGGCATGTCAACCTCTGGTTGTTGATGGGATCTTTCATTTGTTCCTTTCTCTTGTGGTTCACTTGGCCACGAAGGGTACTTGCGTAGGCACAAATATCCACACAAGTGTAATCTTCATCTCTGGCTACATTCTCCATGTGCCTATTCACCCTACACCCACCTACCTGTCCATTCGTTTC